>NC_090649.1:17758879-17943879 GCF_040937935.1 Hyperolius riggenbachi | reverse complement strand
AGAACGTAAAATAAAAGATAAAACAAAAAACAAAAGAGCAAACCCTATTTTTTACTGTCGTAGTTATGTTTAGACATGGATGCAGAAAGACTCCAATGAATGCCTATGGGCCTGTTTCCACAAAACGTGATTTTTCTGATGCAGATTTCCCATAGGCGTTCAGTAGAGTCAGTTTTCTGCACCCAGAATCCGCGTGTAGTGGAAATAGACCCTAATTTGTTTATTCTAAATACCGTTAGGTAAGGGGTCAAAGATCCCATTGACTGTTTACCTGGGGGAAGCAGGGATTGTGTTACAACTAAATATGTCAGATTTGGACTTGTTAGGCCAGAACAGCTGCTGTTGTTCCTTTGTACTACACATAACTTAATTTATGCACTTATTTGTTTTGAATTCTTTATCTAAGGTTTAATATTTTTCACTGTTTGAACATGCTTCACTATTTGATATGCTTCACTGTTAGACTAGTGGTTAGTTTCTCTCCCGTGGTGGGCGGCCCGTCACCGCCATGGGAGAGTCTAGTAGGGATAATTTGTGCACAACTTATGCTGAAGCTAACGCCCTCCTTTACTGTACCTGTTTTGAATGCAAGGTGTGTAATCTGCCCGTTATTCGAGCTCTGCATACTTGTGCAGGTAGTCAATTCAGGTGCAGCGTCTGTTTGGAATCGCTGCCATTCCCTTCTGCTGTACAAAAACTTAAGTATACTTCAGGCTAGCTGCCTCCATGGGCTTCAGCTTGCATTCAAATTTGAGACTTTAGATTAGTATTTAGCACATAATTTGCATTTGATTTGTTATTTAAGGTGTGCATTTAACCTCAAGGGGGCTGTGCACATCTTTGAAGCCTTCACTTCACTTGCAGCCTGTGAGTGCTTCCCATTGCTTGCTGTCTTTATCTAAGTGGGTTGTTTCTGACATCTGGTTTTAATTTCACGTCTATAGCCTCAATAACAATATTTACTGAAAATAAAAAAACAAAAAACTATTGACATGTAAAAACATTTTGTCTCTCTCGATCAACTGAGTTTTTGGCCCTAGGGAGTACTTTCCTTGGGAGCGGGAAGCCTCTGGATCTTAATGAGTCTTCCCTCATCCTCCTTCATCCCACGGTGGCAGCGCTGGACCTCCACCCCCCCCCCCCCCCAAACAGCGGCCATGTAAATAGTTACCTACTGTGCTCCAGAGCAGGTGCAGCAGTGGCCTTCTGATGGGCTCTGGAGTAAATAGTCGAGCCTGAACGGGTGCACTCTACTGCTCAGGTGACTTGCACCCGTTCAGGCTCGGCTATTCCCTCCAGAGCCCATCAGAAAGCTACTGCTGCACCTGCTCTGAAACCTGGTAGGTAACTATTTACATGGCCGCTATTTGGGGGCTGCCAACGCTGGATCCTGGAGGGTGAAGAGGATGGGAAGCCTCATTAGGATCTAAAGGCTTCCCCCTCCCAAGGTAAGTGCCCACCAGGGGCTGTTTTTTTATTTTTATTTTTTTTTCTCTTTTTTTTACAGATTCTCTTTAAACTTTTGAGCTGCAAGTCCTTTGCACTGACTTTTTTTTATTTTTTTATTTTGAATAGTCCAAAAAAGACATCCTCACCTACTTGAGTAAATCTTACGATTTAAGGAAATTCGAACAATTGGTAACTACAGTCATAAAAACTTCTTGGCCAAAAGCTGCTAATGGCAACTATTTGAAAGACAGAGAAAATGTTTTAAAGCACTTGCTGGAGTGGATGGACACCAAGCAAATATTAATACTTTATGGTAAGTTTAACTTTAATCACATTTATTGCAGTTACTTCAAGACTATGACTTGCTCTACAGCACTTCTATAAAAGTATCCACAAGGATAGAGATGTCGCGAACCTCCAATTTTCGGTTCGGTTCGCGAACTTTCGCGGAAAGTTCGGTTCGCGTGAACTTTCGCGAGCCGCAATAGACTTCAATGGGGAAGCGAACTTAAAAATTTAGAAAAATTTCTGCTGACTAGAAAAATGATAGAAACGATGTTTCAAGGGGTCTAATACCTGGAGGAAGACATGGTTGAGTGAAATACACATCAAACGTCCCAGGAAAAATTCTGGATTTAATGCAAAGCAGTGTTTTAAGGTCAGAAATCTCATTGAATGTTCAATTGCAATTGTTCAATTTGACATCAGGAAGTGTAATCCCTCTCTCCCTCCTCCAGGAGGGAGGAGGGTCTTGTCTTCCAGGGAATTGTAGTATTTCAAAAGCCAGCTTACATACCTTGGCCGGGAATTGAATCCAGGTCTGAGTGCATGGTAGGTAGCTCACTTCACCACTATACCACCACCAACACTACATGCTGAAGCCAGCCTAGCATGTACCATTATGATATATCCAAAAGAAAAATGAGCTTGCTTAGGGAATTGTAGTATGTCAAAAGCAAACTCACATTGGCCAGGAATCAAACCCAGGCCTACCACATGGTAGGCTGCTATCCTAACCATTATACCACCAACACAACACAACACACTACAATGCTACATGCTGAAGCCAGCCTAGCATGTACCATTGTGATATACCCAAGAGAAAAATGAGCTCTCTCTCTCTCTCTCTCTCTCTCTCTCTAGGACTTGAAGTGAATTTTCAGCTTAAAACCATCAACGGATGCTGGCAGAATTTCACAGGCAATTTCGGAATTCCGCCGGATTGAAAAAGCAATTCCATTCTGACCAAACGCAATGGAATGACCAATTTCCACCAAAAATTGCGGAAAATACAATTCCGCAGAAAGCGGTGACCATCCCTATTAGAGAGAGAGAGAGAGAGAGATATGAATCTGCATGACTATCTGGGGTTCTCTTTGGACAACTGTTGAACACAAAAAGCAAGGCCATGCCTGGGTGGGCTTGAACCAACAACCTTTCAGTTAACAGCCAAACACGCTAACCAATTGTGCCACAAAGACTGTGTACCACAAAGACTGTGCACGCAGTTGCAGTTGAATGATTTTATGGGGATGTATGTGTGTCTTTTGGAGGTAGGAAGTAAGTCTGCTCCAAGAAGTTTCAGCATGTAGTGTTGGTGGTATAATGGTTAGGATAGCAGCCTACAGAGTGGTAGGCCTGGGTTCTATTCCTGGCCAATTTGAGTTAGCTTTTGACATACTACAAATCCTTAAGCAATTTTCTCTTGGCTATATCATAATGGTACATGCTAGGCTGGCTTCAGCATGTAGTGGTGGTATAGTGGTGAATAGTGATGGGCCGAACCTCCGATTTTAGGTTCACGAACCGGGTTCGCGAACTTCCGCGTAAGGTTCGCGAAAAAGTTTGCGAACCGCATTAGACTTCAATGGGGAGGCAAACTTTGAAAAATAGAAAAAATTATGCTGGCCACAAAAGTGATGGAAAAGATGTTTCAAGGGGTCTAACACCTGGAGGGGGGCATGGCGGAGTGGGATACATGCCAAAAGTCCCGGGGTAAAATCTGGATTGAACGCAAAACATCGTTTTAAGGGCAGAAATCACATTGAATGCTAAAATTGCAGGCCTAACGTGCTTTAAAACATCTTGCATGTGTATACATCAATCAGGTAGTGTAATTAGAGTACTGCTTCACACTGACATGCCAAACTAACTGTGTAACGCACCACAAGTTACCAGCTGTTTGTGTAGTGGCGGCCATGCTGGACTACTGGGCAACATGGCGAGATTGCTCTTCCTCACTCAGTGATGTCAGGTAATGTGTGACTGCCTTATCAACTTTCCATGGCATTGTTAAAAAGCTTAAGTTTTGTTTTTAAATTACATTTTCTACTTGCTGTGTACTTGTTCAGTACTGCTACAATGAGAATCCTATGAAGGCGGGCAAGTCTGGCATTGTGACCCCGGGTAATGGCCGGGAAATGAGGGTTTGAATCCGGTGTGGAGCCTGAGCAACGGCTACCACTACACATCCAAGGAGGGCAGCAGGCAGGCATGCACGCCCGCCCCAAGGTAGTGTCCAAAAATAACAATACAGGAGGAGGACTTTCGAGGCCCTGCTGTTTATTTGAATGAGTGTACTTTAAATCCTTTAACGAGAACCAATTATGGCGGGCAAAGATGACACCACATTCCTTTCACGAGAATCATATGGAGGCTGGCAAGTCTGCCATTTTTGACCCCTAGTAATGGCCGGGGAATGAGGGATGGAATCCGGTGTGGAGCCTGAGCAACGGCTACCACTACACATCCAAGGAGGGCAGCAGGCAGGCATGCACGCCCGCCCCAAGGTAGTGACCAAAAATAACAATACAGGACTCAGGAGGACTTTTGAGGCCCTAATTGTAATGAATCAACTTTAAATCCTTTAACGGGAATCCGTTATGGAGGGCAAGTCTGCCATTGTTACCACGGGTAATGGGCGGGGAATGAAGGTTGGATTCCGGCCCAAAGTGGGAGCCTGCTGAGACCCATGCTGTACCTGCCTTGACCGTGCTTTGCAGACCAGGCATCTGGGGTCAGATGGACCCTTGACCCAGCGGAAGACAAACCAAGTCGAAAGCATTTGCCAAGAATGTTTTATGGAGGGCAAGTTTGCCATTTTTTTCAATTGTTTGAAACTGTAGATGGTTGTATTTTTCAATTGTTTGAAACTGTAGATGGTTGTATTGCGTTCCGGAGTTGGAGCCTAAGAAACGGCTACCACCACACATCCAGGCAAGGAGGGAAGCAGGCAGGCATGCACGCCCGCCCCGAGGTAGTGACCAAAAATAACAATACAGGACTCAGGAGGACTTTTGAGGCCCTAATTGTAATGAATCAACTTTAAATCCTTTAACGGGAATCCGTTATGGAGAGCAAGTCTGCCATCCATTCAAGTGCAAGTTCTGCACTGACTGCCAGGTATAATACAATGTGCAGTCATAGATGCAGTGAAAGGTATGCAGTGACTGCAAACAGCCGTTTGTGTAGTAACGGCCGTGCTGGACTGGTGCGCACTATGAGAGTGCAGGTGATGGTGGCTTTTCAGCCCATATTCGGACTGGGTAAAAAAGATAAAAAAACACAGGGACACCGGGAGCCCGAAATCGCGTGATAACGTCTTAGTATTGGGACTAAGTAGTAAGAATCAATATACTCACAAAAGTGGGTTGCTTGTGATGGCAACCACTATCTGCACATGTGGAGAAGTACCGTCTCCACTCGGCCTTTAAGGTCGCTGCTCCTGAGAAAAAGGGGGTGTCCTATACAGAGATAGGGACACCCGCCCTAACCAGTAGGGTATGAAATTTCAGGAAATCAGAAAAGTAGGAGGCGCCCTTTAGCGTAGCACAACAGTAAATAGGTAATTCGAATTCACATTGGGTGCCCAGCAACACGCTATAGCTTCTTAAACACGTTTATTTGACCTGAGGAAGCGACTTGTGGTCGCGAAACGCGTTGTCCAAGTGCTTAGTCCAATTTGTCAATAAATTGTTTTTCAATATATCGAACTGAGAGTCTTCATCACAGGTAGGAATATTAACTCTTACCTAGTGAATTCGAAATACCTATCTACTGTTGTGCTATGCTAAAGGGCGCCTCCTACTTTTCTGATTTCCTGAAATTTCAGCCCATATGGTCGCCGGGCTGATGTAGCTGAATGACAGAACAGTGGATGTCCAGCTGATCAAATTTGGTCTGACCACAATGAAACATTATTATCTTTGGTGTGCCACCCCCACCCGAGACACTCATATAGCCAGCGGTCATTGCTTCATTGTGATACGCAAGCCCCTTCACCGCGGCAAGGTAATGATCATGAAGGGGGATGGGCACATGTACATGCCTTTTTGTTGCAACCGCCTGCAGTTCAGCCAGAAAAATTAGGCAGGCATGTGCACCCCCTAGAAAAATTAGTATAGCGGCTGCTAGCAGGCCTTAAAAATTCTGGAATCCGCCTAGAGTCCTGGACCCTGGTGGTGGTGGCGGAGAAGGCAGTCAAGCGGCCTGCAGGCAGAGATGCTGTGTGTGGGGACTGACTTAGTCTTCGGTCGTGCAATAGCCCTCAGGGATCCATGCCTCTCATTTTGATAAAGGTCAGGTACTGAACACTGTCATGACTTAGGCGACTTCTCTTCTCAGTGACAATGCCTCCAGCTGCACTGAAGGTCCTTTGTGACAGGACGCTTGCGGCAGGGCAAGAGAGAAGTTGTATGGCAAATTGGGACAGCTCTGGCCACAGGTCATGCATGCGCAACCAGTAGAGCAAGGGTTCATTGTCGCTTCTCGCAGTCGCAGTGTGTACATCCACACTTAAGGCCAGGTAGTCGGCTACCTGCCAGTCCAGGCGTTGGTGGAGGGTGGATCCCGAAGTGCTACTGCGAGGCGTTGGACTAAAGAATGCCTGCATGTCCGACATCACCCCGAGATCGCTGGAGCATCCTGTCCTTGCCTGCGTGGACTGGGGAGGAGGATTACTGCCAGTGGTACCTTTATTGCGTTGTACTGTCACATCACCCTTAAATGCATTGTAAAGCATCATTGACAGCTTGTTCTGCAAGTGCAGCATCCTTTCCACCTTGTGTTGAGTTGGTAACATGTCTGCCACTTTGTGCCTGTACCAAGGATCTAGTAGCGTGGCCACCCAGTACAGGTCATTCGCCTTGAGTTTTTTGATACGGGGGTCCCTCAACAGGCTGGACAACATGAAAGAGGCCATCTGCACAAAGTCGGATCCAGACGTACCCTCCATCTCCTCTAACTTTTTCACAGTGACGTCACGCAACTCCTCTTCCTCTCCCCAGCCACGAACAATACCACGGGAACATGGAGCAGCAGAAGCCCCCTGTGACGGCTGCTGTGGTTGTTCTGCCGCCGCCGCCTCTTCCCCCTCCACAGAAACACCTTCCTCATAATCGTCATCCGAGTCTGACTCCTCTCCTTCCCCACACGACTCCTCTTCCTCCTCCTCCTCCCCCCTCTGTGGTGCCGCAGGTGTCGAGGAAACATGGGGTTCGGATTAAAATCGCTCCCACGACTCCTCCTGCCGTAGCTGTTCCTGTTCCTGCTCCTCCACAGCTTCATCCACCACTCTACGCATGGCACGCTCCAGGAAGTAAGCGTAGGGGATCAAGTCGCTGATGGTGCCTTCAGCGCGACTCACAAGGTTGGTCACCTCCTCAAACGGCCGCATGGTCCTGCATGCATTTCGCATCAGTGTCCAGCTGTTGGGCCACAACATCCCCATCTTCCCAGATTGTGTCCTTCTTCTACTGTAGTTGTACAGGTACTGGGTGACGGCTTTCTCCTGGTCTAGCAGGCGAGAGAACATGAGCAGGGTTGAATTCCAGCGAGTTGGACTATCGCATATCAAGCGTCTCACCGGCAAGTTGTTTTTCCGCTGAATGTCCGCAAAGCGTGCCATGGCCGTATAAGACCGCCTGAAATGCCCACACAACTTCCTGGTCTGCTTCAGGACGTCCTCTAAGCCTGGGTTCTTTGAGACAAATCTCTGCACGACCAGATTCAGCACATGTGCCATGCAGGGTACGTGTGTCAGCTTTCCCAAATTCAAAGCGGAAAGGAGATTGCTGCTGTTGTCACACACCACGTTGCCGATCTCCAGCTGGTGCGGGGTCAGCCATTGCTCCACCTGTTTGTTAAGAGCAGCCAGGAGAGCTGCTCCAGTGTGACTCTCCGCTTTGAGGCAAGACATGCCTAAAATTGCGTGACACCGTCGTACCTGGCATGCAGCGTAGGCTCTGGGGAGATGGGGCTGTGTAGATGGAGAGGAAGAGGAGATGGCAGCACCACTAGAGTTCAACTGACACTCAGCCGAGGAGGAGGAGGTTGACAGCGAAGAGGATGTAGCTGGAGGAGAAGGAGAGGAGGTGGCAGGAGGCCTGCCTGCAAGCAGTGGAGGTGTCACAAGTCGGTCCGCTGCGCAGCCACGTACTCCCTGCTTGCTGCCATCGGTCACCAGGTTGACCCAATGGGCTGCGTACGTAATGTAGCGGCCCTGCCCGTGCTCGGCAGACCAGGCATCCGTGGTCAGGTGGACCCTTGACCCAAAGCTCTTCGCAATAGATGACACCACTTGCCTCTGAACTGCACGGTACAGTTTGGGTATGGCCTTTCGTGAAAAATAAGTGCGGCCTGGTATCTTCCACTGCAGTGTCCCAATGACACAAATGTACGGAAAGACTCTGACTCCACCAGCTTGTATGGTAATAGCTGGCAAGCTAATAGTTCCGCCACACCAGCTGTCAGACGCCGGGCAAGAGGGTGACTGGCCGAAATTGGCTTCTTCCGCTCAAAGACTTCCTTCACGGACACCTGGCTACTGCTGTGGGCAGAGGAGCAGGAACCGCTCAAGGGCAGAGGCGGTGTGAAGGAGGGTGGCTGTGAAGGTTCAAGGGAGAAAGCGGATGAAGATGATGCACCTGAAGGAGGAAGAGGAGAAGGAGGGTGGCTTGTCTTTTGAGGGGTGCTGCTTTTCCTCAGGTGTTCTTCCCATAGCTGTTTGTGCTTTTTCTCCAGGTGCCTTCGTAAGGCACTTGTCCCTATGTGAGTGCCTTTCCACGGCTCAATTTTCGGAGGCAGAGAGAACAGATGGCTTTGCTCCTATCTGAGGCACACACGTTAAAATATTTCCAAACCGCTGAGCCCCCCTGGGGTGATGGCACTATGGTGGCATCAACAGCTGAACTTGAAGGGCATTTTGGCTGGCTGGCCATAGCTGGCGATACATGGCGCCGGACACTGCCCCCAGCTGTTTCTGAGGACGAGCTCCCTCTGCTTCTATCATGGAGTCGTCTCCTCCTACTCCTCTCTGGCTCCCCCTCTGAACTGTCCCCCTGGTCATCTCCTCTATTGGGAACATACGTGGCATCCGTATAATCGTCATCATAATCCTCCTGCCCAGACAACTCCAAAACTGCACCAACTTCAGGTGGTTCGTCATGCCCCTCCTCACACGTTACGTCCATACTATCGCCACCTAACTCAGACGTATGAGGTGGTGTACCTGCGCCTTCTTCTTCTTCTTGTTGCAGTAGTGGCTGTGAATCAGTGATTTCACCACCACCACCAAATAACTCCTGCGAAGTGTCAAATGCAGCGGATGTGGTGCTTGTTGTAGCGCTGGTGGCTGCGGGAGATGAGGTGTTCTGTGTTAAATACTCAAGCTTGTCCTCACAATTTTGGAAAGTGATGGCACGTGCCTTCTTCTGAGCACTGTACTTTGGGCCAGGTCCGCACGAAATCACAGCAACACCACCTTGCAGAGACCTGCCAGTGCCAGGTGGCCTTCCTCTAGGTCTGCCTCTACCTCTTCCTCTACCTGGTTTGTCCATTTTGTCCATCTCAGGGTGAAGCTAGGTATATGCAGAGAGGTGAGTTCACTCAACACAAAAAAGGTAGTTATATGCAGTGAGGTGAGTTCACTCAACCCAAAGGTAGTTATATATGCAGTGAGGTGAGTTCACTCAACCCAAAGGTAGTTATATATGCAGTGAGGTGAGTTTACTGAACACAAAAGGTAGTTGGATGCAGTCAGCTGAGTTCACTCAACACAAAGGTAGTTATATGCCGTGAGGTGAGTTCACTCAACAGAAAAGGTAGGTATGCAGTGAGGTGAGTTCACTCAACTTAAAAGGATATATGCAGTGAGGCAAGTTCACTCAACACAAAAGGTAGTTATGTGCAGCGAGGTGGGTTCACTCAACACAAACGTAGGTGTATGTGGGACACACACAGTATGAATTAGCAATGCTGTCTAAGCAACACAAGTGTCTCTCACACACACAGGTAGTCACTGAATGTGGTGCTGCTGCTGCTGCTGGCAGTGGGACACACAGTATGAATTAGCAATGCTGTCTAAGCAACACAAGTGTCAGTTTCAAACACAGAAAAAAAATTGATCACACAAGCAGGATGAGCTCTGAAAAGAGCTGAAAAGAGCTGTTCTGGGGCGCTAATATAGCAATAAGATTCAGCTAGGAGCAAGCTAAGAAGGCAAGAGCCTGACTAATCTGTCCCTAGGAGAACAAGTCTGCAGCAGCTGTCCCTAGTCTGTCTCTAGCAGGCACACAAGTGAGGCTAATGGCCGCCGGAGCCTGCCTTATATAAGGGGGGTGGGGCTCCAGGGCTTAGTATAGCCGGATTGGCTACAATGCGCCTGCTGACTGTGATGCAGAGGGTCAAAGTTGACCCTCATAGAGCATTATGGGGCGAATCGAACTTCCGGGAAAGTTTGCCTTCGCCGGCGAAGGCGAACCACCCTGGGTTCGCCTGGAACCGTTCACCAGCGAACACGTTCGGCCCATCTCTAGTGGTGAAGTGAGCTACCTACCACGCACTCAGACCTGGGTTCAATTCCCAGCCAAGGTATGTAAGCTGGCTTTTGAAATACTACAATTCCCTGGAAGACAAGGTTCTATTCCTGGCCAATGTGAGTTAGCTTTTGACATACTACAAATCCTTAAGCAATTTTCTCTTGGCTATATCATAATGGTACATGCTAGGCTGGCTTCAGCATGTAGCATTGTAGTGTGTGGTGTTGGTGGTATAATGGTTAGGATAGCAGCCTACAGAGCGGTAGGCCTGGATTCCATTCCTGGCCAATGTGAGTTAGCTGTTGACATACTAGAAATCCTTAAAAAGACTCTGTAACATCAAAAAGATCCCCTGGGGGGTACTCACCTTGAGTGGGGGAAGCCTCGAGATCCTAATGAGGCTTCCCACGCCGTCCTCTGTCCCACGGGGGTATCGCTGCAGCCCTCCGAACAGCCGGCGACAGACCTGACTGTCAGTTCAATATTTACCTTTGCTGGCTCCAGCGGGGGTGCTGTGGCTGCTTTCGGCTCGGAACTAGACGGAAATACCCGATCTCAGTCGGGTCCGCTCTACTGCGCAGGCGCCGGAAACTTGCGCCTGCGCAGTAGAGCAGACCTGACGGCGATCGGGTATTTCCGCCTACTTCGGAGCCAACAGCCACCAGAGCGCCTGCGCAGGAGCCGGGAAAGTAAATATTTACGTCGCCGCTGTACATAGGGCTGCAGCGAGACCCCTGAGGGACAGAGGACGGCGTGGGAAGCCTCATTAGGATCCGGAGGCTTCCCCCACCCGAGGTGAGTACCCCCCAGGGGAACTTTTGATGTTACAGATCCTCTTTAAGCAATTTTCTCTAGGATCTATCATAATGGTACAACAATAGCGGCATTCCAGCTCAAACTTTCTTAACCCTTAGACTGCCCGGACGTCTATAGGTGTCCTGTGTGTTCACATCCATACACCATGACACAAAAAGAAAGGAAAGGAAGACCTATTTGAGCCGTAAATAATGTCTCAAGGACACCCTGGATCTCAATCAAATGTCATTGATTGAGATCCAGGGTGTCCTTGAGACATTATTTACGGCTCAAATAGGTCTTCCTTTCCTTTCTTTTTGTGTCATGATGTTAGATTAAAGACCTAGGGGCATAATATTGAAAATGGAGATAAAACTCATGAGGTTTTCTCTTGTGTTACTAATTCACATCCATACACCTCGGATGTGTAAAGGCGTTTAGTACAGAGTTTTGGCTCACTGCCAACTTTGTACTTTACTTGAAATATGTAAATATACAGAGAATTCTATACAAATGTTAATGCAAATCTACATAGCTTGATAATGGACTCTACATGCTTCCATTTTATTCGTCTAGTTATATTTTAGATTTTCATAACAATTAGCATAAGGCCCCGTTCACATTGCACGCGTTTTCATCCGGATTTCGGCAACGAGTGCAGGAGGCAGACATGCACGACATCAGAAAGTGCATAGACTGCACTGTCTGATGTTCACACTGCATGTGTTCCGTACCAGAGTGGTCCGCAAACGCATGCTGCATGCATTTTTTCCCAAAACGTGCGGCTGACACATTCACTTTCAGTGAATGGGATTGGCCACGCAATACATACAAACGCGGATGACGTGCGTTCGTATGCGTTGCATTCCGAACGCACGGCCATCCGCGTTTGCTGATGTGAGCAGGGCCTAATTCAGTATCCTTATAATTAGCATAATTCTTAATCAATTCACCTGTATTTGCACCTCAATGACGATCTCTACTAATGTGGACTAATGTGGACTTTAATACATGTAGATTTGGGCAAGACGTTTAATAAACACAATACAAACATTGCTGGCACTGCCATGTAGCTTTTAAAAAAATAGCTGGCTGTCTAAGGCTAGCTGCACACATGGCTGTGCGTGAAAGGGCGCATTTTCGGTCATGTGCCGGGTTTTTTTTTTGTGTGCATTTTTAGTGTGTGTGCGTTTTTTTTTTCCGCATATGCGTTTTGCATGTGTTTTTATGCGTTTGCAGTTCGTATGCGTTTTCACATTGTGTTTTATGCAAATCACTAGGAAGACCACAGTAAGGAGAAATACATCACAAAACAACTTAAAAAAAAAATGCAAATAAAAACGCATGACAAACTCATACAAAAAACGCATTACATTGCATTACGATTGACGTTCATTATGTGCATTTTTGATCTTTTTGAAAATCATGCAACAAATCCAGCGTTTTTAAACAAGCATGTTTCAAGATGGATACAAAACGCATATGCGTTTTTTATATGCGTTTTCTGCAACGCTAGCATTTCAAAGAGCCGTGACCGAACAATTGTCTGCCATTAGCAAGATATCGACAATCCTGACTGGTAGGTTTGGGGGGGTGCAGGAATGAAGGTATTTGGGGTGTAAGTCTCTTACCAATTTCTCAGAGCTAGATAAAATGATGCCTTGCTGCAGAAGTATATCTAGACAGTGGGCTCACCAGCAAAACATTGATTCTTCCCTCACCCCTTTCCAAAAAAATAAACATTTAGCCTTCATGTGTTCGCACCACCTCTTTGCACCTTACTATTTGTGTTTTTTTTTTCCAAATTATATACTGACCTTGGATGGTCTTTGCCAATGAAACAGGCCCTCCATTTGTGCATCCTCCATCCATCATTATCTTCACTGCTTCAACGTCTCCACATCTTCCAGGTCCTGGCAACAGGAGACCCTTGTTTTAAAATACATACCCCTCGCTGGGTGACATTACTCATACAGCAAGTTACGTATTGCACACATTAGCTTCAGAAGGATGTTAATCACAATAATTTAGCAAGAATAATTGCAGTGCAGTGCCATTGGGGCAAGCAATATTATACACAAGAGGACACGCACACCATGTCTGAGATGCAAGTAAAAAGCTGTATTCTCATATAGTTATAGCACAAGATACAAAAGATATTGACCTGTCATCAGTGCCAATCAGGCAAAAATATACAGTATACACATATGTACAATGTAAGTTTGACAGCAAAGTGCATAAGTAAAACCGGGTACACAATGGGTACAAACTACATGCAAATATTTGAGGTTCTACAAATCTCAGGAACGTATCAGCGACAGCAAGTAGTATGATTCTGAATGCAAAAGAATCCCAATAGGGAAGTATAGTAACCAGTGTCCATGTGCTAAGAGGAGAGAACCCTGAAAGTCCAGAATGGCAAAGTGATAGCAATATTGGCAAAGAGGCACTCAGAAATTCAGCAAAGCAAGAGGAGGTGCTGGCACCCTCTATATTACCCAGATGGGATATTAGCGTTTCGGAGGAATGCTCTTTTGTCAATGGGTACTAGTGATGTCCGGTTCATGAGTGATTGGTTCACTTGAGCCGGTTCTTTCCTGTGAATTGAGTGATTCGACTCATCATGACAAGACAATATACTCTGTACATCGCTGCGTAATATGTTGGCACTATATAAATACTTAAAATAAATAAATAAATCACACTGAACCAAATCAGTTCAGTGAATGAGTCAGGAACTGCAGCTGCACAGGGTCCTTTTCCACTGCAAAACGCAAAACTTGACCAATTTTGGTGTGCGTTTTTTTGTGCGTTTGTTTTTCTGATTGGTAAGTGTTGTCTTGATTTTTGAAAATAGATACTAGTGGTTAAATAAATGCAAAACGTAAAGCGTTTTTCATGCGTTCCTATACTTTATATTGAAATGCAAAACGCATCATAATCGCACAGACATGCGTTTGCGTTTTTAAAAAATCAGAACACAGCAGTGGAAACGGCCACCCAAGATTCTTATTTTAAACAGGCTGCACAGCCTCTTTCACATCTACCAATGCGTGCAGGAGCCGTTTCTTGCACGCGATGAATAGCCTACGGCGTGTCGGGATGCTGCGGTGCAACGCAATCAGCGGCGGTAGCTATTCACCCGACGGGAATACGCTGGTTTCCACCGATAAAAAGCCCCTGGGTGTGCTGCAACACATCCAAATGCAGCATCGGGTGTGAAAGGTAAAATGGAAGTCTATGGACTTTCATTTTACCTTGGTTAACGCAAAGTTTCGACTTTACGTTGAAACGCAGAAAAAGGGCTCTAGTGTGAAAGATCCCTTACACATGCGTTTTGCATTTTTGGCAAAAACGCAGCTAGTAGAAAAGGGCCCACACACACAGCTGATGGAGAAGGAGCCAGGAGGAGGAATAATAGACGTCTGGGCCAATTAGCAGGGGAGGGGTTGCCAACCTAATTTCTAATTTTGGATGGACAAAAGACCCAAAAATGCAGGACACCCAAAATTTTAGACGGACAGGGGGTGGAGTTGGGGGTGGAGTCAAAAGCGCACTTTCAAGTAGAGTTGTGGGTGGCGCTAAGCTCTGGGCATTATAATTATTTTAAGTATATATACTGTATAGTCAGGGCTGTGAAGTTGGAGTCAGAGCAATTTTTGGGTACCTGGAGTCGGTAGTTTCATAAACTAAAGCGGTCGGAGTTGGATGGATGGCAGTTACAGCCCTGTAACTGCCATATTCTCTAGCACTGTACAGAGTACATAGTCCTGTCACTGACTGTCCTCAGAGGAGCTCGCAATCTGATCCTACCATAGTCATAGTCTAATGCCCTACCATAATATTATTATGTATTTATATAGCACTGACATCTTCTGCAGCACTTTACAGAGTACATAGCCATGTCACTGACTGTCCTCAGAGGAGCTCACACTCTAATCCTACCATAGTCATAGTCTAATGTCCTACCATATTATTATTATGTATTTATATAGCACTGACATCTCCTGCAGCACTGTACAGAGTACATAGTCATGTCACTGACTGTCCTCAGAGGAGCTCACACTCTAATCCTACCATAGTCATAGTCTAATGTCCTACCATATTATTATTATGTATTTATATAGCACTGACATCTTCTGCAGCACATTACAGAGTACATAGTCATGTCACTGGCTGTCCTCAGAGGAGCTCACAATCTAGTCCTACCATAGTCATAGTCTAATATCCTACCATATTATTATTATTATGCATTTATATAGCATTGACATCTTCTGCAGCACATTACAGAGTACATAGTCATGTTGCTGACTGTCCTCAGAGGAGCTCACAATCTAATCCTACCATAGTCATAGTCTAATGTCCTACCATATTATTATTATGTATTTATATAGCACTGACATCTTCTGCAGCACTGTACAGAGTACATAGTCATGTCACTGACTGTCCTCAGAGGAGCTCACAATCTAATCCTACCATAGTCATAGTCTAATGCCCTACCATCACCCATACAGTGCTCTATACATCACCTACTCATCACCCATATAGTTCTTTATACATCACCTACAAAGCTTCCTTTGCATCATTTATACATTACCTGCACATGTCTATATACATAACCTATACATTTCCCTATACATCATCTATACAGTTATGTACCTTCTCTACACATTTCCCTATACATTACCTCAAGACAGTGCTGAACACACTGACTGCTGACTCTCTCTACCCCCTACACAGCTGCTGCTGCTGTTTCCAGTTCCTGGATGGGGGTTGTGGGGGCGGGCTCTCTGGGCTGCTTCACTCTCTCTCTCATTCAGGGCCGGTTCAAGCAACAATTGGGCCCTAGGGCAAGATTAGCCTGGGGGCCCCCCACCAGACACCCCCGACCAAAAAGCATTATTAGAGGCCCTTTGTTGCAGCCAAATCTCCCTCCTGGGCCCCTGAGCTGGCTGCTGACCCTCCCCCAATCACCTCTTAACACTGCAGAGTCCCTGGGGAGCAACAGTTAAGATGGGGAGGGACACCTTGGGGGCCCCTACAGGCTCTGGGGCCCTGGGGCAATTGCCCATTTTTTTCTATGGTAGCTCCAGCCCTGCTCTCATTGGCTGGAGAGAGCAGCAGAAAGAGCACTGCTGATTGGAGGGCAGGAGGGAAGAAGGAAAGAGAAGCCTGGGGGTAAGTGGACTGGCTTCATCGTTTCAGTAGGCTTAGCGATGGGATGGTTGCAAGCAAAATATAATGCAATGTAGGAAAAACATTTGCAGGGAAAATTTGATGGCATTGCTGGCCAGAGTTTGCCATGTATGTCTCTCGAATAGCATCAGAAGTCCTGCCACACTGTGATAGAAACAAGCATGTTTGCATAAATATTTAGGCACACGTTGTTACATGACAATTGGAAAAAAAAAATTCTATAAAAAAAAAAAAAAAAAAAAAAGGTAGTTGTGTATTATCCCGTCTAGCAGAACAGGCGCTGCAGTTAGACAGGCTGGAAAAGTGTGCACTGTGCTTCTTGAGCAGCTGATTCACCACAGATCAGCTGCCCCGTTCCACACAGCTTTCCTCACTGCGCTGTGTTGGCTTTTCCATCAGCGATCAGACCGCAGAACAATAGAGAGCAATCATGAAAGAGGCATGAAGCCTTCCAGCCTGGAGGAGGGGAATTACAAGTGATTCTAGCAGCATACCAACTCTGCCTAATCACATTACAGGGAAGAGGACTTGCTGAGCACCAGCACAAGGTGATCCACCTCACACCCCCTGCTATGTTCAGCAATCTGCCCGCTATCATACAGCTTGTCTATAAAAGGGTCTCACCCCTAATCACAGCCCACCAGGGGAGAGCTTACCTAAGCGGGGATCAGTGGCTGCTGTCTGTGAAGCGAAGGTCACTGCATTCAGTGTGCTGTACAGCCCCTCTACTCACATCTTAAACAGACAAGTGCTGTGACTTCGGGACGGGCTACAACAGCGCAGTGAGGAAAGCTGAATGGAACGGAGCAGCTGATCTGTGGTGAATCGGCTGCTCAAGAAGCACAGTGCACACTTTTCCAGCCTGTCTAACTGCCGAGCCCGTTCTGCTAGACGGGATAATACACAAGTACCAAAAAAAACTTGAAATAGGCAGGAACACCGCAGACATGTTTGAAAATGTATGATAACGATAGTAATAGCCAGAAACAGGAGACCAGTCGGCTCAGACAGGTTCTATATGCATGTGTGAAATAGGCATACAGAAAGCTGAATGGTTGCCTAGCAACATGAACACAACGCTCATATCTCCAGTTCCTCTCAGCACACCTCGTCATTACCACTGTCCGCAAAGCTATCACATTCATCCTCGCTCTCCTCTTCAGTAGAATTGCCCTGCACCTGCTCTGGAGGAGATCTAGTTGGCTGAATGCATATTCCTTCGCTCCATGGCGTATCAGTTCCCATCGGGGACAGGGTTACTACAAGTCCCAGCAGCATGCTCTGACTGGCACTGTTAGTGATTGGGGGGGGGGGGGGGGGGCACTACAACTACATGACAAGTCCCACAGCTCCCAGCCCAGGTTGCCCCGTTCACTTACTGACTGTCCCCTCACCTCACAGTATATGGTCTATGGTGGCAGGGTGGCGGCAGCTGTTTCCCTCGCTGTACCTGAGGGCTGAGGATGGGCTTGCCTTGCTGTGGAGTGGACTGGAGGCTGGCACTGATCCTCTGTGTATCGACCATGCTCCTCACCGCGGCTGGTGGCCATTTCCCTCACTGGCTGGCTGCTCCTCTCCATAAGTGTCCTCCTCGTGACATAGCTTCCTCTTCCTTATTGGGCAGCAGAGGCGCCAGCGCCAAAAAGGAGATATGTCATTGGACAGGAGGAGGAGGAAGGGAGGCTGAGGGAGGGGGAAACAGAACGCGCATAGGGCAAAGAGCATGGGCAAAAGAGATTAGAGGAATTTATGTGTATTTGGACGGATGAGTGCCCAGGAAATACGGGTACTATGGACAGCAGTTTTTTAAGAGCTATTTTACTGACAGTCCGTCTTTTTACTGACGCTTGGCAACACTGGGAGTGACTAGCAACTAGTTACTGCTTGCCACACCCTCCCCAGTGAATGAATCAAATGATTCGGTTCATGATCCGGTTCTTTTTAATGGTTTGAATCGAATGAATCGATTAATTGAAAAGAGCCGGACTTCCCAGCTGGTGTGTGACAACCAAAGCAGAGAGGCCAAATAACAAAATTTGTTGTGAATCACCCCCCTCACCGGCCCAACAACTAATCTTTAGTTCTGGCCAGCGAAGAACTGTGTGTTCTGTGCCCCAGCCATCACTCTCACCTCTCCAGGTTCCTGCGCAGCATCTCCAGACTTCTTACCAGTGCCACTGAGCTCTGCGGAAGCAGCCATCACTCTCACCTCTCCAGGTTCCTGCGCAGCATCTCCAGACTTCTTACCAGTGCCACTGAGCTCTGCGGAAGCAGCCATCACTCTCTCCTCTCCAGGTTCCTGCGCAGCATCTCCAGACTTCTTACCAGTGCCACTGAGCTCTGCGGAAGCAGCCATCACTCTCACCTCTCCAGGTTCCTGCGCAGCATCTCCAGACTTCTTACCAGTGCCACTGAGCTCTGCGGAAGCAGCCATCACTCTCACCTCTCCAGGTTCCTGCGCAGCATCTCCAGACTTCTTACCAGTGCCACTGAGCTCTGCGGCAGCAGCCATCACTCTCACCTCTCCAGGTTCCTGTGCAGCATCTCCAGACTTCTTACCAGTGCCACTGAGCTCTGCGGCAGCAGCCATCACTCTCACCTCTCCAGGTTCCTGCGCAGCATCTCCAGACTTCTTACCAGTGCCACTGAGCTCTGCGGCAGCAGCCATCACTCTCACCTCTCCAGGTTCCTGCACAGCATCCCCAGACTTCTTACCAGTGCCACTGAGCTCTGCAGCAGCAGCCATCACTCTCACCTCTCCAGGTTCCTGCGCAGCATCTCCAGACTTCTTACCAGTGCCACTGAGCTCTGCGGCAGCAGCCATCACTCTCACCTCTCCAGGTTCCTGCGCAGCATCTCCAGACTTCTTACCAGTGCCACTGAGCTCTGCGGCAGCAGCCATCACTCTCACCTCTCCAGGTTCCTGCGCAGCATCTCCAGACTTCTTACCAGTGCCACTGAGCTCTGCGGCAGCAGCCATCACTCTCACCTCTCCAGGTTCCTGCGCAGCATCTCCAGACTTCTTACCAGTGCCACTGAGCTCTGCGGAAGCAGCCAGCATCTCTCATCTGATGATTCATTGATACAAGTCAAAATGATGAGACGCTGGCTGCAGCCTTGGGACACTAGGTGGAGCTGATGAGAAGATGCTACACAGGAACTTGGAGAGATGAAATTGATGCTTCTCATCCTGACCTCTTTTTTCCTCTAGTGGGTCTTGTGCACAGAGGATATAGCAGCAGCCACCTCCAATCCAGCCCACTGACAGGACACAAGCATCATACAGACTGTTTCAGACTGGTTTGTCTTCATCAGTGCATGGCATGGATTAATGTGGCTCTATGGAGTAGGACATGTTGGATTATTGAGGTTCTGTACAATTAACAAGCTGACACATCCTTGCATTCCAGCGGATCTGGAGGTGTGTTTAACTTACAGGGACAACAAAGGATGATTTGCATATTCAGCAGCAAAGCATTGTGGGAGACAATCATATGCTCACTCCAACCTGAATAATTGCAAATACTTTCTGCTTTAAAAAGGCAAACGTCTGTTTTCAGTAGCATTGAACTCCGTAATATGACCATAGTCATCACCTTTCACTATTAAGAGGCCTCCAGCGTGACTTTATTGTGGCTAAGAGGTTAAAGAAAAACATTTTTGTTATTGCTGATACAAATCCTGCAACAAATCTTTAGTGTGTCTACTTCCTGCTTTCATGGTAGAAGGCATAGGGTTAAAGTCCTGTGTTTACCAATTAGCTGCTCTGCCATGACAGTCAGCTGACACAGCTGCAAGATCAAATTACAGTGGTGATTAGTCACAGATGAGGGGGAATTAGACTCTCTCTAAATACATACAGGGTGCATTTCTCTATGTTTTCCTTCTGTCCTGTGCAAGAGTTCAGGTCCGCTTTAAAAAGACATTTGTTGTTTTTGAACTGACCTGAGGAAGCAGCCACGTACCCCCAGGGGCGTCGCTAGCGTCATATGTCCGTGGCCCGTGCCACGGATATGGCTTTGGGGTGCCCCTAATTGCGTCTCTGGGGTGCCCAACGAGAGTGCCCCGAATATTTTACTCAGCGCGGCTGCCGTTTGTGCGATACGGCGGCCGCCATGTTGTGGGCGGCACTCGCCGCTTGGAAACATCAGCTGCCCTGGTCCATCCGCCCCCTGCCCAATCAGGAGCACCAGGCAGGGGGCGTGAGATTGATTTGCAAAGGCAGGGGGGCTGGAAAGAGCGTGAGTAGCTCCACCCCCTGCACATGTAGAGAAGACTAGATGCCATTTGCCCGCCTGGTGCCCGCTGCCGCTGACCCTCCGCCGCTGACCCTCCGCATGGCAGACTGGCAGTTCAATTTGCCTGCAGCTGCGCTGGACTCCGTCCCCTCACAGCCACAGATGGACCTGCAGGCATAAGAAGCAATGAGAGAGCCTGTGCTGCGGAGCTTCAAACTTCGGGGGAGAACAGTCACAGCCAGCCGGGAGGTCAGAACACAGGCAGAATGCAGCCGCAGCAGCTAGTGTTAACCCTGTGTGTGCCACACTGCAGTGCAGAGACTCCAGACAGGGAGGAGGTAGTAATTATACTCTTTGTGTGTGCCCCATGCCCCATTCTCTGTTCCCCATTGTGACTGAGTGTGTGTTTGTGTAATGTTGTATGTGTGTGTCTTTCTTATTTTGTGTCTGTCTGCCTCATTTTGTGTGTGTGTATCTGTGCCGCAACCTCTGTGCCCCATTGTGTGTATCTGTGCCTCAACCTCTGTGCCCCATTGTGTGTATCTGTACCTCAACCTCCATGCCCCATTGTGTGTATCTGTGCCCCAAGCTCTGTTCCCCATTGTGTGTGTGTCTGTGCCCCATTTTATGTGCCTGTGCTCCAACCTCTGTGCCCCAACCTCTGTGCCCCATTGTGTGTGCCCCAACCTCTGTGCCCCATTGTGTGTGCCCCAACCTCTGTGCCCCATTGTGTGTGCCCCAACCTCTGTGCCCCATTGTGTGTATCTGTGCCCCAAGCTCTGTGCCCCATTGTGTGTGCCTGTGCCTTATCCTCTATGCCCTGGTGTGTGTATCTGTGCCCCATCTTCTATGCCCCATTACAGTATAAGTTACTCTGTGCCTGTATTGATAGTAAACTAGCTGCAGTGTGTGCTGACCCCTTCTACCCCAGTATGTACACTATAAGCTGTGACTCTGTGCCAGTATTGATAGTAAACTAGCGGCAGTGTGTGCTGATCTCTTCTACCCCCAGCACGTACATTATAAGCTGGTACTCTGGGCCTGTACTGATAGTAAACTAGCTGCAGCGTGTGCTGATCTCTGCTACCTCCAATATGTAGAGTATAAGCTGTTACTCTGTGCCTGAATTGATAGTAAACTAGCTGTAGTGTGTGCTGATCTCTGCTGCCTCTAATATGTACATTATAAGCTGTGACTCTGTCCCTGTACTGATAGTAAGCTAGCTGCAGTGTTTGCTGACCTCCACCTCCAGTATGTACAGTATAAGCTGTTGTATGTACAATATAAGCTGTTACTCTGGGCCTGTACTGATAGTAAGCTAGCTGCAGTGTGTGCTCATCTCTGCTATCTCCAGTATGCACAGTAAAAGCTGTTACTCTGGGCCTGTACTGATAGTAAACTAGCTGACTAGCTGCAGTGTGTGCTGATCTCTGCTGCCTCCAGTATGTACATTATAAGCTGTGACTCTGTGCCTGTATTGATAGTAAACTAGCTGCAGTGTGTGTTGATCTCTGCTACCCACAGCATGTACATTATAAGCTGTTTCTATGGGCCTGTATTGATAGTAAACTAGCTGCAGTGTGTGCTGATCTCTGCTGCCTCCAGTATGTACATTATAAGCTGTGACTCTGTCCCTGTATTGATAGTAAACTAGCTGCAGTGTGTGCTGATCTCTGCTACCTCCACTATGTACATTATAAGCTGTGACTCTGTCCCTGTATTGCTAGTAAACTAGCTGCAGTGTGTGCTGATCTCTGCTGCCTCCAGTATGTACAGTATAAGCTGTTACTCTGTGCCTGTATTGATAGTAAAGTAGCTGCAGTGTGTGTTGATCCCTGCTACTTATAATATGTACAGTATTAGCTGTAAAGCCTGGTACACACATACAATTTTGATTAGCCAATTTTAGCTCTGTTCATCAAATAAATTGTCTGTTGGCCCACTTACTGCATGGGGGTGGTAAAATTGGTCAGTGATTGACCAATAAAGATTGTATGTGCGTATATGCCTATACTGATTGTAAATTATCTAAATAAAGGACATGGGGCTCCATCCAATATTTTGATGGGCAGGCCCGTTATCTGTAGCTTACACCACTGCTAAGTTCATGTAAATGTGGCCCCACCCATGACCACGCCCACTCACTGTATGGCCACGCCCATTTTTCGCCGCGGCATACACCCCAACCTCGTGCCCACAGGTGCCCCTGATCTCCAGGGACCCTAGGAACGCCCCTGCGTACCCCACAAAACCTTACAGTAATATTAACAGATAAAAGGTTGTCTCTGGTGGGAAAAATGTGCAATCTGATGTTGCCATTTTTTAACAATCTAATATTTCTGCAATATACAGTATACTGTATGTATATATACTGTATATTTATTTTTTGCTTGGATTATATTTGTACCCAGTACATAACTGGAAAACCAGGATCTCGTCATTCCTGCACCCATACTGTTAGTTCCCCCGTCTAATGTGAGCCTTACATGAAGACACGGTGATAACTGATAAGTTTACATGATTTATTTTACAGGAAACAGAACTGCATTGCAGCCAGGCGAGGACGTTGAAGAGCTGATCTCTCTGCTGAAGTCCGTACTTCTGGATGCCAGAAGGGATCTCATGGATGGGGAGATTCTGGTAAAAGATCTAAGATGTGTGTTAAATAACGAGGAGCATTTCTTATCTCTCTGTGAACTCGGTGAGTAAAATCGAATCCTTAGACTTCCCCATCTTTGATGACCTATTAATGACAATTCACTAATGACTCATCATTTTAGTTTTACAAACTGAGGACCATGAAGAAGCCATCTCGGTAGACATGAGGGACGTGCTAAAGTGGCGAAGAAAGGAATCAATTTGTTTGAATGAAGAGCATGCCATAGTAAAGCATCTCATCAGTACAGCTCAGAGGCAAAAAAACCTAAAAGGTATTCCAAATACATTTTACTATTCTAGATTGGATATTTTTGTTCTGAAATGGGATGATATAAGATAAAGAAAGATATTATCTAATATGAACTGGGGAGGGGAATTAGGTTTGTGTGCTTGTTGTTTTACTTTTTCTTATAGAACAAGTGACACCCATGCTAACCTAGAAATAAAAAACTTATATAAGTAGATAAATACTAGTTCTACTTCCATAACAGATGTATTGTGCTATCCACGTAACGATTCCTGTGAATTTTATAAAGGAAAAGCAGAGAATCCTATTCTAGACAGTTTCCATCTTGGTTACCTTTGAATTAAGCTCATTCTGACATTTCCTCTCACTTTTTTTCTCCTCTTGCTAATTGTGTATTCGTTACCCGCCCTCCTTCCAGAGTCTTCAGACACTCCCACTGAGGTCTATACTAGGAAGTGCACTGTCTTATGTCATTAGGAGGGGGAAATAAGGGGAAAATGAGAAATATATTATAGATAAATTGATGCAACTGTTTGACAATGGCAATTAAAGGGCCAGTGCTCCTAGGGTATGTGATAACTCCAAACCATAACAGCAGAAAAAGTTTTGAAAGTTTTGAATGCAGGATTAGAATCTTTATCATTTAATTGTGAGAAAACGCGGAAAAGCCGCCGCAGGTGCTCAGAACAAGGCGGCTGATTCCGCGTCCAACGCGGTAGGTTGCGCGCGTGGGCCTGCATCTGTTAGCATGACTGAACGCGGAGAAACCGCCGCATGTCTTGAGAACAAGGCGGCGGATTCCGCGTCCGACGTGGCGGTTTGCACGCATAGGCCTACATCTGTCAGTATGGCTGAACGCGGAGAAACCGCTGCATGCTCTGATAGCGGTGCGGCTGGTTCCACGTCCAAAACAGCGGATGCATTACAACACGTGTCTGGTGTGGCTGGGACTGCTAGTCCACACAAGTTCAAAAGGACGCGCGCACTGAAAGGCAGAGCTTTTATGACAGCCTGAAGGGTGTCAGCTGACCAAGCCGGTCAGCTGACAATTCTATCAGTTCCCATTGGTCCAGCACTTAGGGGAGGCGCTGGAGAGCGCTTTGGTATATATACTGGGTGCTGGTCATTTCTCTGGTGTCTGCTGTTGCGATCACTACGTGGAAGCACTCAGACCTTTTTGTCAGAATCTGTGTTATTCTCTAGATCAGTTCCTGGGTGTTGATGACCAAGGACCTCACACCTCAGACTAGAAATTCTGTATATCATCTGTGTTATTCTCTAGACCAGTTCCAGGGTGTTGATGATCACGGACCTCACACCCCAGACTAGGAATACTGTATATCATCTGTGTTATTCTTTAGACCAGTTCCAGGGTGTTGATGATCACGGACCTCACACCCCAGACTAGGAATACTGTATATTATCTGTGTTATTCCTCAGACTAGTTCCAGGGTGTCGATGACTACGGAGCTCACACCCAAGACTAGGAAATAGCTTTACCATCCAGTTATTATTCAGACTAGTTCCAGGGTGTTGATGATCAAGGAGCTCACACCCAAGACTAGGCATTGTTGATTATTTGTTATGACCTTCTGCTTTCCTGACTACTCTTCTGATCTCTGATTTGGTACTTCGCTATATCTCATGCTCTGTTGCCAAACTCTGCTTGTCTTAGGATTCTGTATCTGTCTCCTGTCTCTGTATCTGATCTGTCCGTGTGTTGCCGACCTGGCTTGTCCAACCTCGAGAGCTATCTCTCCCGTTAAGAGATAGTTCAGTCTGTTAGTGACATTCCTCTATTGGTGTCACTCACACTCTGGTCCTTCCCACTCTCAGCCTGACTCCTCCCCTTGGGGAGCCTCAGGCCATTGGAAGGAGTCTGTTCTTTGGGCAGTATCCTTTACTGCCTTGCACCCTCTGTACGGGTACTCTCCTCAAAGTATTACTGTTGCACCAAACACTCATATTACTCAGGTGTCCAGAGGTTAGAGATATATCTGATTATCGGTGATACTGCAGATCATCAATAATCGGGTATATATCTGTATTCTCGGTGATACTGCAGATCACCGATAATCAGATTCCCTCTGTGTTACACCGATCGTTACATTAATACACTCAGACCAGTTGCTGTTGAAATTTGATTTTTATGGTGACAATACTGCTTTAAAGAAATTCTGAATTCTAAGTTTTAGGTAATAGGTAATTTTTCTAATCCTAATCTAAACTGGACAATAACTGCTGTGTGCACCTGGAAAAAGTAAGTAGATTCATTCAAACTGCAGTTTTCCTATGTTGGAATGAACACTAAAATGATGGCTGAGCTTAAGTCAAAGTTGGGTCTACACAATCCCTAAAGTGATAACATGGCAGTGGGATGTCACATGATGCTTCATACCACCAAACTTTTTGGCATTAAAAAGATAGACACCAATCTAACACTAATCTGTCAAAATCTATATAAGAAAAAGACACACCAACTGACATGCGGTCACACTTACCGCTCCTGGAATCCAGCGATCACTTAACAGTTGCCCGCGGACACAGCAGACTTCCAGGATCAGTGTCCTTGGGCATGTCTTGCTAGGCGTGCACTCGCGCACCCTTAGCTCATTTATACTGATGTCAGAGGGCGTGGCCACAGCACTGGCGTGAAGGTCAGGGTATTTAAACCCTGACCCATCGCAACTCAGTGCTGTTGCATCTGAACAGCCGAGGTGTGTGTCCACATCTTTCCTGCCTGCCTGTCATGCCAGTCTGCCCTCTCACGCCTGTCTGCCCGGTCAAGCCAGTCTGCCTTGTCAGTACAGCCCTGTCAGTACAGTGCAGTCAGTACCCGTTTGTTGCGTCCCAGTCTGTCCCGTCCAGCCTGTCCCATCCAGCCTGTCCCGCCCACCCTGTCCCGCCCACCCTGTCCCGCCCAGCCTGTCCCGCCCAGCCTGTCCCGCCCAGCCTGTCCAGTCAGTCCTGCCCAGCCTGTCCAGTCAGTCCCGCCCAGCCTGTCCCGCCCAGCCTGTCCAGTCAGTCCTGTCCTGTCCAGTCAGTCCTGTCCTGTCCAGTCAGTCCTGTCCTGTCCAGTCAGTCCTGTCCTGTCCAGTCAGTCCTGTCTAGTTAGTCCTAGTACTTTGGTACTTATTCTCCTTCCCTATCGGCAAGGTAAGGGCTCGTTTCCACTAGGTGCGGTGCGATGCGGCTACAAAGCTGCATCGCACCGCAGGTGTCCTGAAACACATGCACGCCAGTGGAACAGTTTCCACTGCGTGCATGGTGTGTGGAGTGGTGCGGTGCCATCCGATAATCTGCAGCATGCTTCAGATTTTTGCACGGCCACATCTGACCGCAGTCGAGTCCCATTTCCTCAATACACTTTCGCATCGAAGATGCGGAAGTGATGCGGCCGGGGGCGGAAGTGATGCAATGCGGCTGCGTAGCCACACTCGCATCACTTCGCAAATGGAAACATGGCCTAAGCCTTTCTGTTCTTCTCATCTCTGGTGGGGTAGTCCTAGGGAATGTGACCCAGTGGACACCAGGCAGCAAAGTAGTTTACCACTTCTTAGGGGTTATGGCCCATCATCCGTTGCAGGATGCAGTGGTGAAGACCCGTGCTCACTTAGACTCCACACCCTGGGAGTGCTCATATCTATCACCAGTGCTGAGATCGGTAGAACCATGAAACATGCCTCTAGCCATGAATCCAAGTGATTTTTCATGAATTTATAGATGTCACAAATGATCTCTAGTCGCATAAAAGTACTAGAAGTACACATAGCTTTTAGGTACCCAATTACACAATTTCGGTGTTGCACATAAAGGTTTTATACTTTTAGCAGTTAGACATATAAAGCAGAAGCTCTGATCTGTACATAAAACATAAAAGAGGAACAAGTGAAGAGGAAAAAGGGTCAGGAGGATTTGCCCTCAACAGAGAGGCAATCTCTGAAAAATGGACATTTGGAAGCTATATCATACTTCATTATCTAAAAAAAAAAGTATAAATGAAAAAACAAACAAAGGATGGATGACATGCACATGTAAATAAGTATAAAAGTGATTTACAGATACTAATGTTGACGGTACTTAAGCTTAATGTATTGAGTTAAGGCCCGTACCCATCTCGCAATTTTTACAATGATTTTCCAGACGACCAGCAATTTTTTGAGCAACGATAGATCTTTTGCGCAATCTCGTGACGAGGGTACAGGCGCACGATCACGAAAACATCGCTTAGCATCGCACAGGGATAACGACTATATTTAAGATACCTGACGGACCCCTCTCAAAGTACCGCGCATGTCGTGTAGCGTTGCGTGATGTCGCACATACCCGCTGGCTGGAAGGTGGATTGGGGGAGTGCTCCTCATCAGGGGGCTGTCGCTGGTTCCATCTATCTGCATCATGAGGCGAGTATTTAACTTTAAGCATCCAGAATTTTGAGGCTATGCACATCATGCACGCAAGTTCTCTAACAGGCTATCGATGTGGAATTATCTTGATAAAGAGACACAAATAGCCTCAAAACTTCAATTACTTTGAAGTGGTGATGACTTTGGTGTATCTCCATACCATTCACTGGTAAATCTGAGCACTTGCCACATTAGTCTTTTGGTGATCATCACTGGAAGTGCTAAGCACATTTTTTTTCTAAAAAGCTGTTGCCCCTCCATACATTCTAGACCAGGCATGGGCAAACTTGGCCCTCCAACTGTTAAGGAACTACAAATCCCACAATGCATTTGCCTTTATGAGTCATGACTGTGGCTGTCAGACTCCAATGCATTGTGGGACTTGTGGTTCCTCAACCGCTGGAGGGCCAAATTTGCTCATGCCTGTTCTAGACTTTACTTACTGTTTAGTGTGAGTACTGAAGGTGTGCATGCGGCATAAAGTTGCTGCAATCCGATGTTACATAGAAGTATGACTAACGATGCAAAGTAACAATTGTTACTGACCGAGCATAATTTAAATCAGATTTTTCAGACCATATTGAATGAAAAACGAGAACCTAGGGGGGGCCCAAATGATCCGGAATGTTTGCATTATCAATCATCCTATTTAATGTCCAGCGCTGCGTAATATGTTGGCGCTTTATAAATACAATAAATAAATAAATATCAATTTTTATAAATATTCTGTTTCAGCTGCTGTGGCTATGTAATTACTGATCCCTAGACTGTCCCAAGTCCCAGTGGAATGGCAATAACTTACATAAGGGCAGTATCCACAGATAGGCGACTCAATGGACGACACAGTCGAAGATCTTGAAGAGGTTTAATCTTGCAGTGTAGATCTTACAGTGACAAATTCCATAGGTCAAAACGAAGTAGCTTTACCAGGTACAGAGAGAAGATGCAGCACATGCTTACAGATACTTGTCTGAAGAGATACTGACTATGGGAGGAGTGGATACATGGGTGGAACAAAACTACAGGGAAGGGAGAGGAACAAACTAGCTACATGCAAACTTAGCTGATGAACATCATAACACAAGTCCATGTATGTGGGACACAACACTCCCCGCCTGAAATCTTTAGATTTCACTAATATTATAGCAACATTAGTCTAATGTTAAGTCCATAGTTCAACAAACTTGTCCTTAAAAACCTGTAAAACAAAGCAAACAGCAATAAACATAGCAAACTTTGCTTGAGTAAGTCTCAGTAGGTTTTCTTGACAAAGTTCTTGTAACACAACCCATCTTCAAGTCAGGGAGGCCACAATATGTCAAACCTCATCTGACTCACAATTGTAATCCAAGGGATAAACAGTTTCCAGGAGTTTCAGGTCTTGCCTTGACCTGAAGAGTGTTCTTCATGAGGTAGTAGCAACACCACCTCAGTAACAGGTCTGAAGAAGATTTTAGTTGTACCTCCTTTGGTAATCTTTACTTCGACCTTTCTAACTTTCCCATCTTCGCTGGGAATGGCCTTGACAATAAGTCCAGTTGGCCAGTCATTGCGAGAAACGTCTTTATCTCTCAGTAGCACAAGGTCTCCTTCTTGAAGATTTGGCTTAGTCTCTTGCCATTTATGGCGGCTCTGAAGAGTATGCAGATATTCCTTCCTCCAACGGCTCCAGAATACATTTGCCAGATGTTGAACCAGCTTCCACTGACGTCTGTGAATGTTAGAGCAGTCCAAGTCCACGGGTGGTAGTGGGATGTTGCCAACCTTTTGAGTGAGAAGTGTTGCAGGAGTTAATATTGTTGGAGAATCTGGATCTGAAGACACAGGTACTAGTGGTCTTGCATTAATTATTGCGGAAACTTCAGCTAGAAGAGTAGTCAATGTCTCGTGGGTAAGTCGTCCTGAGTCTAACATGGAATTTAAGATTTGCCTTGTAATTCCGATCATGCGTTCCCAGGAACCTCCCATGTGTGAAGAGTGAGGGGGGTTAAAAACCCATGAACATCCACTGTTTTTCAAAAAAATATCAAGTTGCAGTTCCTTGCAGGCTCCAACAAAGTTGGTTCCACAGTCAGACCTGAGTTGCCTGACAGGTCCTCTAATGGCGAAAAATCTTCGAAGAGCATTGATGAAACAGGAGGAGTCCATAGACTCAATTACCTCAATATGCACAGCTCGTACACTTAGGCAAGTAAACAGTACGGCCCACCGTTTATTGTTAGCCATGCCACCACGAGTCTTGCGTGCACAGACCGACCATGGGCCAAAGACATCCACTCCGACATAGGTAAAAGGTGGGTCAGTACTCAGTCTGTCTATTGGGAGATCAGCCATTTGCTGATGATGAGGAGTTCTTCTCAACCTACGACACTTAACACACTTGTGAAGCACTGAAGAAATGCATCTTTTCATGCCGGTGATCCACAAACCTGCTGATCTGACAACACCTTCAGTGAACTGTCGGCCTTGGTGCTTCACTTGTTCATGGTAATGCCGAACTAAAAGAACAGCTACATGGTGACTGCCAGGCACAATGACTGGACTTTGCTCCTTGCTGGAAAAGTTGGCTTTCCCAATCCGACCTCCTACACGTAACAACCCATGTTCATCAATGATTGGATTTAACTTTAGAAGAGGATTGTTTTTGGGAAACTTGCAGTTTTCCATGATAAGGTTGATCTCTTTTGTGTAGCTCTCCTGTTGCACACATTGAAGTATAATTTCTTCAGCATGAGAGATTTCTTCAAAGGTGGGATGGTTCTTACAGATGTGCCAACCACGACACTCGAGTGGCATTCCAGAATTACCCTTGAAGCAGCAAACAATATGTCTCAGGCGTGCAATGACACGGGTTATAGATGACCATGTGGAGAATCGCTGGAAGCGGTGTGATCCAAGTGTTTTCTTCTGATGTATGGTAGTATAAAGAGTGATACTTTCAGGTCTGATTTCCTTGTCAACTTCAGAATCTACTAAGTTGAAAACATCAGTAGTGCTGGACTCAGATTTATCATGTAGGAAATCTGGAGGCAGTAGCCAGTTTGACTTTGCAAGTTCATTTGCTGGTAATGCTCTAGTGCCATGGTCTGCTGGGTTCTGATTGGTTGAAATGTAATGCCATTGTTGTGGTGTGGAAAACCTTCGGATACGTTCTACTCTGTTGCTGACATACACATAGAACTGTCTGGTTTGGTTGTGTATGTACCCGAGCACAACCTTGCTGTCAGTGTAGAAGTCAAAGGAATCAATCACAGTGTCCATTTCACTCTTAATGGTTTCTGCCATTTCTACAGCTAACACAGCTGCACAGAGTTCAAGCCTTGGAACAGTGTGTCCAGACTTTGGTGTAAGCTTAGTCTTACCAAGGAGAAACCCCACAGAAGGTCTGTTATCAAGTCCAGTAAGACGAAGGTAGGCTATAGCTGCAATCGCCTCAACAGATGCATCTGAAAAGATGTGGATTTCTTTATTTTTAGCAGAAGCTAGGGAGATGGATGTGTAGCAGCGTGGGATTTGGAGATTTTGCAGTGCCTTTAAGGAATTCTTCCATGTTTCCCATGCTTTCAGCTTATTATCGGGTAGTGGAGTGTCCCAGTCTACCTTCTCCAAAGTGAATTGTCTCAACAGAAACTTTCCTTGGATTGTCACTGGAGCTACAAATCCCAAAGGGTCGTAGATACTGTTGACGACTGACAAGACTCCCCTTTTGGTAAAGGGCTTATCACAAGTTGACACTTGAAAAGTGAACGCATCTCGCTTGATATCCCAGAGCAAGCCAAGACTGCGCTGCATGGGAAGGTCTTCAGACCCTAAGTCAAGATTCTTTAGGTTAATAGCATAGTCATCTTTGTGGAAGGCCTTCATTACCTTGTTACTGTTTGAGATGATTTTGTGGAGTCTGAGGTTGGCCACAGACAACATTTCTTGAACTCTTCATAGAAGGTCAATGGCTTCTTCATCTGTAGGAAAAGATTTAAGTCCATCATCCACATAGAAGTTTTTCTCCACAAAATGACGAGCATCAGTTCCATACTCTTGTTCACCTTCTTGGGCAGTTCTTCTCAGCCGTAGATTGCTACTGAAGGTGAAGGACTGTTCCCGAATACATGCACCTTCATGCAGTAGTCTATGACCTTGTCATTTAAGTCATTGTTTCTGTGCCATAGGAACCTAAGGCAATTCCTGTACTGCTCACGGACAATGAAGCAGTGAAACATTTGTTGGATGTCAGCCATTACTGCTATAGGCTCTTGTCTGAATCGGATTAACACTCCTATAAGGCTGTTGTTCAAGTTGGGCCCAGTAAGAAGAACATTGTTCAAACTGACTCCTTCATATTGAGCACTCGAGTCAAATACTACTCTAATTTGACTAGGTTTGCAGGGGTGGTACACACCAAAGGATGGAAGATACCAGCATTCTTCACCCTCTTTCAATGGTGGAGCAGGTTCAGCGTGATCATTTTCTAAAACCTTCTGCATAAAGGATACAAAATGTTTCTTCATCTCTGGTTTCTTCTCAAAGGAACGTTTTAATGAAGCAAATCTGGACACTGCTTGCTGACGGTTGTTTGGCAGACTCTCTCTCGGTGTACGAAAGGGTAGAGGGGCTACCCAACTGTTTTCTTGGTTTTGAGAGAATTCCTTATCCATGATCTTGAGAAACTCTTTGTCTTCAATGGCAAGTGCTGGTTTGTCATCATTACTAGTTGTAATGAACACTGTGTCACCAATGCAATCTTCCTGGTGATGGAAGATGGGTTTACTGTCACTGGTGATGTTGAATCTCTCCTTAACACTGTAATGATAAGGACATGGTTCAAAAAGAGTTTTGCGCCCATTAGGTAAAATGTAAGTTTTGCAGGAAGAAATGTTGGTAGCTCTTTTCGTTCTGTTTACACACACATTTCCAATGACAACCCAGCCAAGATCAAGGCGCTGGGCATACGGAGCATCATGGGAACCATTTATTTGCTGGCGTGCTTTATGCACCCTTAGAATGTCTCTGCCGAGCAAAAGAAGAATTTCTGCATTTTCATCAAGTGGTGGTAAGTGTTTGGCGACAGCTCTTAAATGTGCATGATGAAAGGCAGCTTCAGGTGTAGGGATCTCTTCTCTGTGGGAAGGAATCTGGTTGCATTCAGCAAGGGTAGGCAGTGGCAGTTCTATAGTACCATCAAGAGAAGCTATCATGAATCCATTAGCTCTTCTCCCTGTCACTTCTGAAACACCTCCACATGTGCCAAGTGTGTATGGCAGGGAATCTCCTTTAACTCTGAAGTAATCAAAGAATTGTGACTTAGCAAGTGAGTGATTGCTCTGATCATCCAGAATTGTATATAGTTTCATGGCTCTTTCAGGCTGTCCCTTGGGATACACTCTGACTAGGCATATCTTTGCACAAGACCTGTCACAAAGATCTTCTCCACATACCTCAGTGCATGTAGAAGAAATTAAAGTAGAGTCTGCTGTCTGGTTTGCATTCTCCCCGCCATGATTTGTGGCAGGATCAGAATCTGCAGAGGAAGAGGTATGCTGAAGTGGATGGAGTGCTTGTACATGGGTGTTGCTTCCACAATCTTTGCATTTGATTTCAGCCTAATGGTGGCCACTAATGATCCAATCTTTTTCATCCAATTTTACCAAATCTATGGAGTAGAAGGGTAAACTGAGTGAATACATTAAAAGGATAATTAAGGCAGTCCCTTATATTACATAGAAATGGTAAGATTGGATGAAAAAGATTGGATCATTAGTGGCCACCTTTACAGTCTTTTGCAAGATGTTCTGTTGAAGCACAGCACTTGAAGCAAATCCCAAGTTTCTTTAAAATTTCTTTGCGTTCTTGCAATGGCTTTTTCCGGAACCCATGGCAGTTCTTAAGAGCATGTGGTTTCTTATGAATTGGACATTGGCGATTGGGATTATCAGTTATATCTCCTTGTCTGCCCCTTTCAGGGTTATCAGCAGGATCAGGTAGCACATTAGTCTTTTTAACTGACATGGGACCCCTGTGACTTCTGGGTTTATTCAAAGCAAATTTGTCTTTAGCGAAATTTGAACCTGAGATGTTTGACTCGTTGAAAAAGAAGCTTGGATCATTCTTGGTTTCTGTAATGTTCTTGATGAAGTCACAGAAGTAGAAGAATGGTGGGAAAGAAACCTTTTTCTCTTTCTTGTACTTTGAGCCCATGGTTGCCCACTTCTCCTGTATTCCATATGGCAGTTTTGCAGCAATTGGATTCACACCATGGGCAGTGTCAAGATAGCTAAGGCCTGGGAGGTGAGGATCTGCCTTAGCAAGCTGTAGTTCAAGCAAAAGATCACTCAGTTCCTGAAATTTCTGATTATCCTTACCAGATATCTTGGGAAAGTCTTTCAATCTTTTAAGCAGAGCATCTTCTACAGCTTCCGGACTACCATAACTCTGGTCTAGGCGTTCCCAAGCTGCATGTAGGCCTGCAGATGGATTGTCAACATGAACAGCTTTCAGTCGCTTCACACGTTCTCTTGACTGAGGTCCTAGCCACTTTATCAACATGTCAAATTCTTCACCAGGAGGTATTCCCAGGTCATTTATTGCAGCTTTAAAGGTAGACTTCCATCCTCTATAATTTTCAGGATGGTCATCGAAGCTTGTGAGGCCAGTGCTTGTGAGCTCACGAAGAACCATGTATCTAGCTAGGTCTGAAACTTCAGCACATGGTGGCCTGGGAAGGTATGGATTTGCATGGGGGTTTAAGCCAGGAACAGGTTGAAAGTCCATTGCTATGGCAGGATGTGATTCAGAAGTAATGTTATCAGGAAGCATATCAGTAACATGAAGAGGTGATGGTAGCTTGGCTTGAATGCTGACCCCTGGTTTGACAGCTGGATACTTAGTAGTCTGAGCATTGTGAGGCAAGATGCGGCTTGAGGGCCCATCTTGATGTGCAGAAGGACCAGAAGGTTTAAGGTCTTGCTTGGACACAATACGTTCAGATGGCTGATGTCTTAAAGGAGTGTCCATGTCGTCAGGAGCATCAAAGGGTACAGAGAGATTGCTGTTCTGGTTGAGGACATAGTTCTTTGTGCGCTCCATGGGATCTTCTGAATTTGCCATGCTGACACTGTCTATATCACTTCCAACAGCTTGTTCTAAAACTCTTAACTTTGCTTCTGCAGTAGCTTGCTCACATTTTCTCTCTAGAGCTTCAATTTCAACCTTCTTGAGGGCAGCTTCTGCCTCCATTTCTGCTTTCTTGTGGGCAGCTTCTGCCACCATTTCTGCTTTCTTGTCAGCGAAAGCAGCTCGCACCTTGGCAGCCTCTACCTCTGCACGAGCCCTTACAAGTTCACTAAGGGTGGAACTTCTTGAGTGGGATGATCTTGAAGATCTCTTTGTGTGTCTAGTAGATGTGGAGCGATGAGAAGCAGTTTCTTGCAGCTGTGTAATTCTTGCTTCTACATTAGCTTTAGTTTCAGACACCTTTATATTTCTCTCCTGGTTCAGATGTTCAAACCTTTTTAGTTCTTCTAAAGATTCTTCTGTGTTTGTGCTCCTTAGGAATGACATGTACTTAGTGCAGAGCCTCTGATAACTTTCATATGCAGACTTGAAGTGTAAGAGAGCGCCCTCTAGTTGCAGTACTCTCTGGCTAGGCTGTGTGACTTCAGACATGTAATGCACAGTCCTCTCCCAGAGGTGTGTTAGATCAACTGAGAATTCTTCCATTGTAACTTCAAAGTTTTCTTTAGATTTCCAAGAAAGTTTGGTTATACGTCTAGGTCTGACACTTGCTTCTGTCATTATATCTGCATTTTCCTCTTGCAGCAGAGTGTCAGGCATTTGCTGATCCTCAGTGTTTTCAGCTTGGCTCAGAGGGAACACTTGTTCAGCCATGGGTGTCAGGTTACAGGGAGCTGGCTGTGTGTGGGATGATACAATGTAACAGTACAGGGTGTCAGGTTACAGGGAGCTGGCTGAGTGTGGGATGATACAATGTAACAGTACAGGGTGTCAGGTTACAGGGAGCTGGCTGCATGTGGGATGATACAATGTAACAGTACAGGGTGTCAGGTTACAGGGAGCTGGCTGAGTGTGGGATGATACAATGTAACAGTACAGGGTGTCAGGTTACAGGGAGCTGGCTGCGTGTGGGATGATGCAATGTAACAGTACAGGGTGTCAGGTTACAGGGAGCTGGCTGCATGTGGGATGATGCAATGTAACAGCAGGGGCGTCGCTAGCCCTGTTTTGGGGGGGCACGTGCCCCCAATCTATCCTGGGGTGCCACGGATCTCCGCCCGGCCCCCTCTGGCAGCAGCTCCCTCCAGCCGCCGCCGCCGCGTCACTCAGACCTCAGGATCAGGCGGCGAGCCGGCGACCAATCGTGCGGGCGCTAGGACCCAGCGCCCGCACTGATATGCGGAAGTGACATCACTTCCGCATATCGAGCGGGTGCGTCCAGCGCCCGCTCTTACTGGTCGGGTCGCCGCTGATCCTGTGGTCTGCTACAAGGTAAGGGGGGTGGGGGGAGCGGCGGCGGCGGCGGGGGCCTCCCTGGCACTCACTCGCTCCCTAAAGGGGCTCCCTGGCACTCACTCACTCGCTAAAGGGGCTCCCTGGCACTCACTCGCTAAAGGGGCTCCCTGGCACTCACTCACTCGCTAAAGGGGCTCCCTGGCACTCACTCACTCGCTAAAGGGGCTCCCTGGCACTCACTCACTCGCTAAAGGGGCTCCCTGGCACTCACTCACTCCCTAAAGGGGCTCCCTGGCACTCACTCACTCGCTAAAGGGGCTCCCTGGCACTCACTCACTCGCTAAAGGGGCTCCCTGGCACTCACTCACTCGCTAAAGGGGCTCCCTGGCACTCACTCACTCGCTAAAGGGTCTCCCTGGCACTCACTCACTCCATAAAGGGGCTCCCTGGCACTCACTCACTCCCTAAAGGGGCTCCCCCTGGCACTCACTCACTCCCTAAAGGGGCTCCCCCTGGCACTCACTCACTCGCTAAAGGGTCTCCCTGGCACTCACTCACTCGCTAAAGGGGCTCCCTGGCACTCACTCACTCCCTAAAGGGGCTCCCTGGCACTCACTCACTCCCTAAAGGGGCTCCCTGGCACTCACTCACTCCCTAAAGGGGCTCCCCCTGGCACTCACTCACTCCCTAAAGGGGCTCCCCCTGGCACTCACTCACTCCCTAAAGGGGCTCCCTGGCACTCACTCATTTACTCCCTAAAGGGCCTCCCTGTCACTCACTCATTTACTCCCTAAAGGTCCTCCCTGTCACTCACTCACTCCCTAAAGGGGCTCCCTGGCACTCACTCACTACCTAAAGGTCCTCCCTGTCACTCACTCACTGCCTGAAGGGGCTCCCTGGCACTCACTCACTGCCTGAAGGGGCTCCCTGTTACTCACTCACTGCCTGAAGGGGCTCCCTGGCACTCACTCACTACCTAAAGGGGCTCCCTGTCACTCACTATCGGGGTCCCTGTCACTCACTACCTAACTGGAGGCACCTGTCACTCACTAGCTAACCTGGGGGTCCCTGTCACTCACTACCTAATGTGGGGGCTACCATATTAAGGGGGGATTCTGCCTATTTATGTGAAATGCTGTCTATTTATGTGCCTCATGACTGCTGAATTTGTCTTGTTGGGAGCCTTATGATTTGTTGGGGGCCTCAAGATTGCTGCATTTGTCTTGTTGGGGGCCTCATGATTTGTTGGGGGCCTCATGATTGCTGAATTTCTTGTTGGGGGCCTCATGATTTGTTGGAGGCCTCATGATTGCTGAATTTGTCTTGTTGGGGGCCTCATGATTTGTTGGGGGCCTCATGATTGCTGAATTTGTCTTGTTGGGGGTCACATGATTGCTAACTGCGAGACTATGGGAAAAGCTGAATCCTTATCATATGAGACAATAGCATTAAACCTACTTTTTTAGCTTTTTAAAACAGAAAATAAAACTTGGAGGTTCTAAAAAATTGAATACATTTTTCAGGAGTAGGATGGATGAAATTGTTTATCTTCACAGTTTATTTTCAACTTGGATTTTCCATAATGTTCATGTATGAGTTAAAACGTTTGTACAGTATTTAGTTTAAATTGCTGTTGCCACTTTGCGATAGATAAGTGACTTTTGGGTTGCAGTTTGGGCACTCGGCCTCCAAAAGGTTCGCCACCACTGTCATAATCTAATGTCCCACCATTGCTAGGTTCATGTAAATTTGTTTCCACCCGGCCGTTACCACACCTATATTCTGGTCCATGGCCCACCCATTTTTCAGTGCGGCACGATAAGCACGCCGCACAACGTGATCCTCATATTTTTGGCACGCTAGCTGCAGTGTGCTGAATTCTGCTGCCTACAGTATGTACAGTATACGCTGTTCTCTAGTGCCTGCACTGTGTGCTGATTTACCTCCAGTGTGTACAGTGTAAGGTGTTACTCTGTGTCTTTACTGATTGTAAACCAGCTATATTATACAATACAGTATTAGCTGTAAAGCCTGGTACACACATACAATTTTGATTAGCCAATTTTAGCTCTGTTCATAAAATTCATTGTCTGTTGGCCCACTTACTGCACGGGGGTGGTAAAATTGGGGGTCAGTAATTGACCAATCAAAATTGTATGTGCGTATACATCTTTGATCTATGCCTATACTGATTGTAAATTATCCAAATAAAGGACAGGGGGCTCCATCCAATATTTCGATGGGCAGGCCCGTTATCTGTAGCTTACACCGCTGCTAAGGTAATGTACATTTGGCCCCACCCATGGCCACGCCCACTCACCGCACAGCCACGCCCATTTTTGCCCCGCCTGGTGCCCACAGGTGCCCCCGATCTCCAAGGACCCTAGAAACGCCCCTGTGTAACAGTACAGGGTGTCAGGTTACAGGGAGCTGGCTGAGTGTGGAATGATACAATGTAACAGTACAGGGTGTCAGGTTACAGGGAGCTGGCTGCGTGTGGGATGATACAATGTAAGGCCCGGTTCACATTAGCGGTTGTTTGCCAAACGGACCGGATGACCTGACCGGATCCGGACCGGATCCGGATCGGAACCGTACGGTTCTGATCCGGATCCGATCCGGATCCGGTCAGGTTGCATCAGGTGTCCATCAGGATGCGATCCGGATCCGTTTGGCAAAAGTACGTTAAAAACAAAAAAAAAGTTGGGGTCTGGGAGGTCAGCAGAAGGGGGACCTGTGGAATCAGGCCCTCTGCTGTTTAGCACTCACCTCCACCTCCGACATGCTGCCAACATCTCCGGATCCGGATCCAGCTGTGCTGCTCCACTCCAAAATGCTTGCCCATGTGTCCCCATCCAATATCGCCGCAACAATCCCCATAGGAAGTGGGGTAGAACATCTGGATTTCTCAGCCAGTGTGTTGTGCGCTCTCCGGTTCCCATTGGTGTGTATTGGCCGGATGGTGCAGTCCGGCTCCGCCCCGGATACGGCTGCCGGAGGAGCCGGATGAAAAATTAGCGCATGTTGGAACGGAGGCCGGAGTCCGGATCCGGCCCGGATCCGGTCCGGCTCCGGTTCGGCAGAACGGACGCATGTGAACGGACGCATAGGCTTTCATTGCTATGCCGTGCGTCCGTTCCGTCCGTTCTGCAAGCGGTGCGGCTCCGGCACGGCGATTCCGGAGGGCCACCGCAAGTGTGAACCGGGCCTAACAGTACAGGGTGTCAGGTTACAGGGAGCTGGCTGCGTGTGGGATGATACAATGTAACAGTACAGGGTGTCAGGTTACAGGGAGCTGGCTGCGTGTGGGCTGATACAATGTAACAGTACAGTGTGTCAGGTTACAGGGAGCTGGCTGGGTGTGGGTTGATACAATGTAACAGTTTTCCTCAGGCGGGAACAGGAGATGTTCTGCAGAGAGAAATGCTGCCTCTCTTAGCTTCACAGTGCAGGCTTAATAGCAGTATTCAGAATACACAGTTTTACACAGTTTATAATGCAGACACAGTCTATATTCCCACTGGCCTCCTCACAGATCACTGTAGCTGTAGTAGTTCTGAGTGAGATGCTGAGCCAGTTCTGTAGTATGCTGGATGCAATGTACTGCAGTCTGTAGTGTGACTAGCAGGGCTCTCAGGCTACTGAATATCACAGTGGTGACTGTATGGTCTTCTATTCGTTTTGACTATTCTGTTTCAGCTGCTGTGGCTATGTAATTACTGATCCCTAGACTGTCCCAAGTCCCAGTGGAATGGCAATAACTTACATAAGGGCAGTATCCACAGATAGGCGACTCAATGGACGACACAGATGAAGATCTTGAAGAGGTTTAATCTTGGAGTGTAGATCTTACAGTGACAAATTCCATAGGTCAAAACGAAGTAGCTTTACCAGGTACAGAGAGAAGATGCAGCACATGCTTACAGATACTTGTCTGAAGAGATACTGACTATGGGAGGAGTGGATACATGGGTGGAACAAAACTACAGGGAAGGGAGAGGAACAAACTAGCTACATGCAAACTTAGCTGATGAACATCATAACACAAGTCCATGTATGTGGGACACAACAGTTTGCATTATCAAGAATATTGCTCATTCATATGATCACTGGTTTATATATGATTGAATATTGGATTATTTAATCCTGTGAATCAATGAAATACGATCTTTTCTTTCAATCTGAATGATCTTTTTGAAAAAAACAGTAGTTTGCTAAAAATCGCACCTTGGCACCTTTATCCAGTTTGATAAAAATCGCTAACGGGAATCTTTACCCAGTGCTATGTCTGTTAAACTTCACTTTTTTGTTGATATATTATGTATTGTCCTTGCCCAGGAGGAATTCTGCTCATCTACAAATACTCATTAAGCACGACTCTGAAGGCAGTACACTCCCTGCCTAGCATATTTCTTTTATGCCACTATACTGAAAATATCTCCTCCTCCTCATTTATTTAGTCGATTCGAGCTATTTGTTACCAAATGTACTTTTGCATGCCAGATGTGTCTGTCAGTCACTGCTTCTTTCATCTATTCATGGCTTCACATATGCTGTTTATCCACCTTTGCCTCTGTTGTCTTGTCTTCTTCTTTTGCCCTCAATTTTTCCAAGCATCAAGGATTTCTCCAAAGAATCTAGTCTTCCTTATACGTGACCAAAGTATTTGAGTTTTAATAGTACTATCAGCCCTTCTAGTGACCACTCTGGTCGTATTTCTTTAAAAAGGAACTGTCACGAAAATCTTAAAATGTAAAACACATACAAGTAAGTAGTACATTTCTTCCAGAGTAAAATGAGCCATAAATTACTGCTCTCCTATGCTGCTGTCACTTACAGTAGGTAGCAGAAATCTGACATTACTGACAGATTTTGGGCTAGTCCATCTCTTCAAATGGGATTCTCAGCATGGCCTTTATTCTTTATAAAGACATTCCCTGAAAATGATTAATACAAAGATGCTGCCCAGCCTCCCTGCTCGCTGCACACTATTTTGGCAGTTGGCTGGTGCAACTGCCATTCACTAGGTGCTTTCAAAAATAAAGAAAACCCTGAGAACCCCCCTATGAGAAGATGGGCTGTTGGTAATGACAGATTTCTACTACCTACTGTAAGTGACAGCAACATAGGCGAAAAATCATTTCTGGCTCATTTTACTCTGGAAGAAATGTACTTCTTATTTGTATATGTTCTAAATTTTAAGATTTTTTTGCGAAGTTCCTCTTTAAGTATTGACTAGATGGATCTACTGGCAGGCAAAGCATAATTTCTATGCATGACCTTATTTACAGTGTGAGGAATAGTGTTCTTGTATTCGAAATCATTTAGAATTATCGGTAGCTTTATGCAGAACTTTTAAAAGCATAAATATATATGTATATTATCTTAGTGCCAGCCAGGGGTGAAGCTAGAAATGACTGGGCCCCATAGCAAACATTTTTTTATGCCCCCAGCCCTCTCCCCCCCACGACCTTCTAACCCCACGGACCTCGGACCTCCCACCCAAACATTCCTCCAGGACCCTCCACCCCAACATTCCCACACCCCTCTAAGTACAGTATAAGTAGCCAGGTCTATAGGTGTCCCCAGTTTAGGTAGTAGTCAGGGGCGTAACTAGAAATCACTGGGCCCCCTTGTGGCAACAGCAATTTAACTTAAATACTGTACAAACGTTTTAACTCATACATGAACATTATGGAAAATCCAAGTTGAAAATAAACTGAAGATAAACAATTTCATCCATCCTACGCCTGAAAAATAAATTCATTTTTTTACAACCTCCCAGTTTTATTTTCTGTTTTAAAAAGCTAAAAAAGTAGGTTTAATGCTATTGTCTCATATGATAAGGATTCAGCTTTTCCCATAGTCTCGCAGTTAGCAATCATGTGACCCTCAACAAGACAAATTCAGCAATCATGAGGCTCCCAACAAATCATGAAGCCCCCAACAAGACAAATTCAGCAATCATAAGGCCCCCAACAAGACAAATTCAGCAATCATGAGGCCCCCAACAAGACAAATTCAGCAATCATGAGGCCCCCAACATGACATATTCAGCAATCATGAGGCCCCCAACATGACAAATTCAGCAATCATGAGGCCCCCAGCAAGACAAATTCAGCAATCATGAGGTCCCTATCAAGACAAATTCAGCAATCATGAGGCCCCCAACAAGACAAATTCAGCAATCGTTAGGCCCCCAACAAGACAAATTCAGCAATCATGAGGCCCCCAACAAGACAAATTCAGGAATCATGAGGCCCCCAACAAGACAAATTCAGCAATCATGAGGCCCCCAACAAGACAAATTCAGCAGTCATGAGGCACATAAATAGATAGCATTTAACATAAATAGGCAGAATGCCCCCTTAATATGGTAGACACCTCTCACCTGGCTTCTGAATTCTCCTCTACTGGCTGCTGTACCTGGCAATACTGTTTTTGGCTGGATTTGGGGATGATGTGTGGGCTGAAAGGCCTGGCAGTGATGCTGTGGCCTGGCTGGGGGTGATGCTGTGGCCGGGTTGGCTGGCGGTGATGCTGTGGCCGATGCTGTGGCTGGGTTGGCGGTAATGCTGTGGCTGGGTTGGCTATTGGTGATGCTGGGCTGTGCTTGGCTGGTTAAAGTAAATGCTGGCCTGACTGGTGGTGATGCTGTGGCCTTTTTGATAGTGATTCTGGGCTGGTTGGCTGGTGGTGATGCTGAGCTGGCTGGCCTAGATAGTTTAGGTAGTGACAGGTGCCCCCTAGTTAAGGTAGTGACAGCCAGGAGCCCCCCAGTTCAGGCAGTGACAGGAGCCCCCCAGTTCAGGCAGTGACAGGAGCCCCCACAGTGTAAGTAGTGACAGGTGACCCCCAGTGTAAGTAGTGACAGGTGACCCCCAGTGTAAGTAGTGACAGGTGACCCCCAGTTCAGGTAGTGACAGGTGACCCCCAGTTCAGGTAGTGACAGGGACCCCCCAGTTCAGGCAGTGACAGGGACCCCCAGTGTATGTGCTGGCAGGAGCCCCCAGTTTAGGTAGTGAGTGACAGGGACCCCCAGGTTAGGTAGTGAGTGACAGGGACCCCCAGTTAGGTAGTGAGTGACCGGGACCCCCAGGTTAGGTTGTGAGCGACAGGGACCCCCAGTTAGGTAGTGAGTGACAGGGACCGCCAGTTAGGTAGTGAGTGACAGGGACCTCCAGGTTAGGTTGTCAGCGACAGGAACCCTCAGGTTAGGTTGTGAGTGACAGGGACCCCCAGTTAGGTTGTGAGTGACAGGGACCTCCAGGTTAGGTTGTGAGTGACAGGCGCCCCCCAGTTAAGTAGTGAGTGACAGGGACCCCAGGTAAGGTTGTGAGTGACAGGGACCCCAGGTAAGGTTGTGAGTGACAGGCGCCCCCCAGTTAAGTAGTGAGTGACAGGCGCCCCCCAGGTTAGGCCGCAACTCCCCCCCCCCCCCCCCCCCCCGGGCCCACTCAGGGCCGTTTTTGAGGACTGGAGGGGTCGCAGCATGAGGGTAGAGCTTGGTGGACGGGCCCCCCTCCCTCACCTCGGGCTCTCCCCTCTGCGATCCCCTCCAGCATTGAATAGAGATTGTATGCAGGCGGCGGGGCAGCGGCGGCAGATACATACCTTCCGTGCGCTCCACGGATGCTCCTCTCTCTAGCTTCCGGTATAAACAGGAAGTCGCGTCAGAGGCTAGAGAGAGACTCATCGGTGGAGCGCATGGAAGGTATGTATCTGCCGCTGCCTCGCCGCCTGCATACAATGTTTATTCAATGCTGGAGGGGAGCGCAGAGGGGAGAGCCCGAGGTGAGGGAGGGGGGCCCGTCCCCCCTCCCCACCGACGTGCCACCAAGCTCTCCCCTCATGCTGCGACCCCTTGAGCACCTGGCGGGGCATCCTGCTGCGGGCCCCCTGTGACTTAGGGGCCCCATAGCAACGCTATGATTGCTATAGTGATTGCTACGCCCCTGGTGCCAGCGATTTGTAGAGCAATTTGTGATTTCCATAAGCAATTTGCAACCTGATTGGTCCTTCAAAATGCACTTTGTTTTCTATTATCATTATTCAGTATTTATAAGGCACCGACATATTACACAGCACTGTACAGTAGAGATGTCCTGAACGGTTCGCTGGCAAACGGTGGTTCGCGTTCGCCTGCCAAAGGCGAACTTTCCCGGAAGTTTGATTCGCCCCATACAGGGAGTGCAGAATTATTAGGCAAGTTCAATTTTTGAGGAATAATTTTGTTATTGAACAACCATGTTCTCAATGAACCCAAAAAACTCATTAATATCAAAGCTGAATATTTTTGAAAGTAGTTTTTAGTTTGTTTTTAGTTTTAGCTATTTTAGGGGGATATCTGTGTGTGCAGGTGACTATTACTGTGCATAATTATTAGGCAACTTAACAAAAAACAAATATATACCCATTTCAATTATTTATTTTTACCAGTGAAACCAATATAACATCTCAACATTCACAAATATACATTTCTGACATTCAAAAACAAAACAAAAACAAATCAGTGACCAATATAGCCACCTTTCTTTGCAAGGACACTCAAAAGCCTGCCATCCATGGATTCTGTCAGTGTTTTGATCTGTTCACCATCAACATTGTGTGCAGCAGCAACCACAGCCTCCCAGACACTGTTCAGAGAGGTGTACTGTTTTCCCTCCTTGTAAATCTCACATTTTATGATGGACAGACTGGAGCTCTCTGCCCTTTACCAATCCAGCCACGGGCCCATCCATCTGGCCCATCAAGACTCATTCTCATTTCATCAGTCCATAAAACCTTAGAAAAATCAGTCTTGAGATATTTCTTGGCCCAGTCTTGACGTTTCAGCTTGTGTGTCTTTCTCAGTGGTGGTCGTCTTTCAGCCTTTCTTACCTTGGCCATGTCTCTGAGTATTGCATACCTTGTGCTTTTGGGCACTCCAGTGATGTTGCAGCTCTGAAATATGGCCAAACTGGTGGCAAGTGGCATCTTGGCAGCGGCACACTTTTCTCAGTTCATGGGCAGTTATTTTGCGCCTTTGTTTTTCCACGCGCTTCTTGCGACCCTGTTGACTATTTTGAATGAAACGCTTGCTTGTTCGATGATCACACTTCAGAAGTTTTGCCTTTTTTCAGAGTGCTGCATCCTTCTGCAAGATATCTCACTATTTTTGACTTTTCTGAGCCTGTCAAGTCCTTCTTTTGACCCATTTTGCCAAAGGAAAGGAAGTTGCCTAATAATTATGCACACCTGATATAGGGTGTTGATGTTATTAGACCACACCCCTTCTCATTACAGAGATGCACATCACCTAATATGCTTAATTGGTAGTAGGCTTTCGAGCCTATACAGCTTGGAGTAAGACAACATGCATAAAGAGGATGATGTGGTCAAAATACTAATTTGCCTAATAATTCTGCACTCCCTGTAATGCTCTATTGAGCAGAACTTTGACCCTCTACATCAGTCAGCAGGCACATTGTTGCCAATCAGACTGCACTCACTGCTGGAGCCCCCCCTTATAAAAGGCAAGGTCCTTGTGCCATTTGACTCACTCGTCTGCCTACACTAATTAGTTAAGGGACAGCTGTTACACACTTTGCTAGGGAGAGTATAATAGGCCTCTTGTAGGCTTCTCCTTTCTCCCACCCTCCTACCTATTCCCTCCTCCCTCCTACCAGAGGGAGGAGGGTCTCATCTGCCAAGGAATTACAGTATTTCAAAAGCCAGCTTACATACCGTGGCTGGGAATTGAACCCAGGTCTCAGTGTATGGTAGGTAACTAACATATCCATTATACCACCAATACTACTAGCTGAAGCTAGCCTAGCATGTACCATTTATGCTTAATCCAAAAGAAAAATTAGACAAGACAAATAACATATATATCACACTTTTCTCCTGGTGGACTCAAAGCGCCAGAGCTGCAGCCACTAGGGCACGCTCTATAGGCAGTAGCAGTGTTAGGAAGACTTGCCTAAGGTCTCCTACTGAATAGGTGTTGGCTTACTGAACAGACAGAGCCGAGAATCGAACCCTGGTCTCCTGTGCTAGAGGCAGAGCCCTTAACCATTACACCATCCAGCCACTGCTTGCCAGTGGCACTGTACCACCAACACTACATGCTGAAGCCAGCCTAGCATGTACCATTTATGCTCAATCCATTTATGCTCAAAAATACAATTCCGCAGAAAGCGGTGACCATCCCTACTAGAGAGAGAGCGAGAGAGAGAGAGAGAGAGAGAGATGAATCTACCTGGCTATCTGGGGTTCTCTTTGGACAACTGTTGAACACAAAAGGCAAGGCCATGCCTGGCTACAAATCCTTAAGCAGTGGCTGGATGGTGTAATGGTTAAGGGCTCTGCCTCTGACACAGGAGACCAGGGTTCGAATCTCAGCTCTGTCTGTTCAGTAAGCCAGCACCTATTCAGTAGGAGACCTTAGGCAAGTCTCCCTAACACTGCTACTGCCTATAGAGCGCACCCTAGTGGCTGCAGCTCTGGCGCTTTGAGTCCACCAGGAGAAAAGTGTGATATAAATGTTATTTGTCTTGTCTTGTCTAATTTTTCTCTTGGATTGAGCATAAATTGTACATGCTAGGCTAGCTTCAGCTAGCAGTGTTGGTGGTATAATGGATATGTTCGTTACCTACCATACACTGAGACCTGGGTTCAATTCCCAGCCACGGTATGTAAGCTGGCTTTTAAAATACTATTATTCCCTGGCAGATGAGACCGACCCTCCTCCCTCCGGTAGGAGGGAGGAGGGAATAGGTAGAAGGGTAGGAGGGTAATCTCTTGAAATATGTTTGATATCATTTTGCCAGCCAGTAGAAATTTTTCTACGTTTTTAAGTTTGCCTCCCCATTGAAGTCTAATGCGGTTCACGAACTTTTTCGCGAACCGAACTTTCCACGGAGGTTCGCGAACCGAAAATCGGAGGTTCGCGACATCACTACTGTACAGATATATTTTCTTGTCACTAACTGTCCCTCAGAGGAGCTCACAATCTAATCCCTACCGTAGCCTTATGCCTATCATGGTCTAGGGCAAATTTACAAGAAAACCAATTAACATATCTGAATGTTTTTGGAATATGGGAGGAAACCAGAGTGCAAGGCAGAAACCCACACAGACACAGGGAGAATATACAAACTCTGTGTAGATAGAACCCTGGTTGGGATTAGAACCAGAGATATCCAGCGCTGAAAGGCGAGAGTGCTAACCACTACGCCACCATGCTGCCCAAAAATGTATTTGAATTTTTAAATAATTGTGATTTAAAAGGATTGGTCTTCAGCCACCTTAACTTATGATTGGCTGAATCGCAGTGGCGGCTCCATGATTTTTTTTTGGGGGGGGGGGGTGCTATGCAGGTGCTTTCGTGCGGTGCGGCAAAAAATGGGCATGGCTACAACCTGCGCCGTGCAAGGCGCCAAAAATGGGCGTGGCCATGACCGGATGAGGGCGGAGCTAACTGTAATTTAAAGTGAACCCAAGGTGAAAGTGATATGGAGGCTGCCATATTTATTTCCTTTTAAACAATACTAGTTGCCTGGCAGCCCTGCTGATCTATTTGGCTGCAGTAGTGAACGGAATTAAACCAGAAACAAGCATGCAGCTAATCTTGTCAGTTCTGACAATATTGTCAGAAACCACTGACCTGTTGCATGCTTGTTCAGGGTCTATGGGCAGCCAGGCAACTGATATTGCTTAAAAGGAGATAAATATGGCAGCCTCAATATTATTCTCACCTTGGGTTCCCTTTAAAAGTGCAACACAAAGACAGTGGGCCCAAGTTTCGTTGACTCTTTCCCCAGAAAATTCACATAATTGTGCAGGTTTTCTCAAGAAAATATATGTAATGTGAGCAGATTTGCCCAGAAAACAGGTTCAATCATGTCGGCAGATTTGACCAGAAAATACGTGCAATCACGTGGCAGATTTGACTAGAAATATGTGCAATCATGTCAGCAGATTTGACCAGAAAATATGTGCAATCATGTCAGCAGATTTGACCAGAAAATATGTGCAATAATGTGTCAGATTTGACTAGAAATGCATGCAATCATGTCAGCATATTTGACCAGAAATACGTGCAATCATGTCAGCAGATTTGACTAGAAATATGTGCAATCATGTCAGCAGATTTGAGCAGAAAATACATGCAATTTTGTGGTAGGCAGATCTGGCCAGAAAACACTTCAATCATGTAGCAGACTTGACCAGAACATATACCTGGCTGGCTGTAATAAAAACAAAAAACATTTACTCACCTGAAGAGCAGAGCTCCTGTCCCGGCCTCCGTCCGGCACGCAGCTCCCATGATCTTCTGCAGCCAGCAACTGAAACTCCCGCACTGAGAGCAGGGCTATGGGAAAATGGCACCCGAAGCCCTGCACTGCAGACTCAGTCTCCAGAGCAGGGCTTCGGATGCCATTTTATTGTAGCCCTGCTCTGCCGCTGCCGGTGAACTGACACAGTGTCTATTAGATGCCAAAAAGTCTGTTCACGCTGGGGGGTGCTTGGAGAATTTTAGGGGCTGCTTCAGCACCCCAAAGCACCCCCCTGGTGCCGCTACTTCTGAATCTGTTGTTGCTGGAACTTGCTGGTCAAGTCCTCAGTTGTGAACCATTTCTTATTTCTTGCCATTGTTTGGTGCCCAGCTGTTTCTCTGTTGTCTGTAGCTCTGCTATCACTATTAACAAAAAAATCTAACATTTTAGAGAGTCTGAAGCCTTATAAATTACCTGTTTTTATTTCAGAATTCTCTTTAGCCTTAAAGTGAACATCCTGACTAAAAATCGACTCAGCAGCACTGAAAAGGCTTTGTGTTTCTTTAACAGTTTCACAGCATCAGAACTTTGTTTCTCTTATACAAACCTCATTTTTAGCTGCACAGAAGAAAACTGTCCAGGCTTTTTTCCCCTGATGCTGTGCAAAGCATGATGGGATTTCTGATTTTGTTCTCTTTCTGCTGTTTTGGTGCATTTTTTTTCTTTTGACATTTTGAATTTGACATTTGAAGCCTAGCGTGTGCAGCTGGGAGGGGGTATCAGGACACAGGATAGTTGGAACTGTGTCTCCTGCTCCTTGTCACCTCCTTTCAACCAAAAAGATGGCTGCCCCCATGACAAAGATGGCAGCCCCCATGAATCACAAACATTTGCCTGTTCTTTTAAAACAGGGTGGGTAAGAGATTATATTACCTATCTATTCTAATTAACATAACTAATGTAACTTGATGACAGTATGTTTGTTTAGGCCGAAGTTCCCCTTTAAGAGCAAAGATGATTCACCGCATCCCCGTGGCCGTACAAGGGCTTTATCCCCTCCTGAAATCCCCTGGGCACAATCCTCAGTTACTTCCTGGAGGAGGCAGAGTTTTGTGCAGTAGCTCTGCCTCCAGTCCATTCAATCACTGCAGATCGCCGCCTCTCCCCGCCCCTCTGAGTCTTCTATCACTGAGAGGGATGGGGAGAGGCGGCATTCAGTGAAGATTGATTGGATTTGGGGTAGAGCTACAGCACAAAGCTCTGCCTCCCCCGGGCAGCAAAATCTTTGAAAGTCGTAGGATTTTGCCCCAGGTGTACTGCTGTGGGGATGCGGCGAATCATCTTTGCACTTAAGGCTAAAGAGCATTCTGAAATAAAAACTGGGAATTCATAAGGCTTCACACTCTCTTTAAATGTACAGTTGTAATGATCTGCTCTGCTGTCTGCACAGGCAGGCAGCTTTTTGACCATTGTTTAGGTCTGATTGCTGCAGGTCCCTGGAAAAGAGACCTGTCTTCTCTCTGCAAGTTTCAGCATTGCCGTGATGGTGGGGGATTTGCATCCACTTGTCATGCAAATTGCTTATCTGCTTCCTTTGAAGGCTTGCAGTATAAATGCCATTTCCTCCTAGAATTCCCTGCTGGTCATAAAGGTTTGGTTCTGCTGTACTTACCTTAAAGGGAACCTTAACTGCCGTGGAAAAATAAATTCACTTACCTGGGGGCTTTCCCAAGCCTCCTGCAGCCGTCCTGTGCCCGCGCCGGTCCTTCGGTGCCCTCCGGTCTCCCTCCGCCGCTAAGTTTCGTTTTCGGACGACTGCCAGTTGTCCTCGGGCCTCTTCCGCATTCCTCGTCGTAAACTGCAGTAAATCGTGTCCGCATGACGCCAAACGCGTCATGCGCATGACGCCAAACGCGTCATGCGGACGCGCTTTACTGCAGTTTACGACGAGGAATGCGGAAGTGGCCCGAGGACGACTGGCAGTCGTCCGAAAACGAAACTTAGCGGCGGAGGGAGACCGGAGGGCACCGAAGGACCGGCGCAGGCACAGGACGGCTGCAGGAGGCTTGGGAAAGCCCCCAGGTAAGTGAATTTATTTTTCCACGGCAGTTAAGGTTCCCTTTAAGTCTCAGCCCTCTGATATTGTTTGCTAATATTGTCTTGGAGTGTAAGCCAGAGCAGCGGTTGCTACTGGTTACTCCTGTCTGTCTGTTTGGATCACATCCGCCCTAGCGGTAGTGGCGGTGGATCCTTCTTTACTCTTGTCTTGGAGTTTAACGTTAGCTGCGGTTGCTATTGGTTACTCCTTCTGTCTGTCTTGTTGTGCGGATAGCACTCGCTCTTGCGGAAGAGTGGTGGATCCCTTCAGTCCTGTTCCTGTGTACGGATTCTTGCGGAAGAGTAGTGGATCCTATCCAACCTGTTCCTGTTGTCTGTTTGTCTGTCGGTCTGGAGCAAACGCTTGCTGTTGCCTGAGGTAAGGCAATCGATTAGCAAGCGTTTCTGTTTTTTTTTTTTTTTTTGTTCATTTGTTAGTCAGGGTTGGCGTGTTTTGTCTCTCTTTGCGCTTCTCGTGCGGAGACCGCGCCATTAACGTGTTTTGTCGCTGTTGCGCTTCTTGTGCGGCGACCGCGTTCATCTAGTGCGTTTGTTATTTTCCTTGGCGTTCTGATTGTAATTGTTTGCTGTGCTTTTCTCACTACACCTATGTTCTGTCTTTACTCAGTCTTGTGTCGCTATTAGCAATCGCCATACTTACGATTGCTTTCCCACTTGATCTTTGCTGTTGTGTGTTCACCGTCGCTAGGTGGCGACTAGATTGGTGGACATACATACATTATGTCTCTGTGCTCTCTCTCTCTTGAGGGGCTATCTTGCCCTGTATTGCTTCCCCTCGTACAATTCCTTACTGGCATCTGTGGCAGTGCAGAGGGTTTATTCCTCTGCACTCCACAGCTCCATCTGCCGGTGGGAATTCCCCTCTACAGGTGCATTGCACCAAAGCTGGGTTCTGTTATTCAAATGCTTGTGGAGGATTTCCGCAGTGTCAGCGCACATCTTGTGCGCTGACCACGGAGATAATTCCCCATTCGTTACAACAGTATTTGTAAATATTAGCTAGATAGAAATAGTCATTTACAGTGCATCTCTGGAACAAATCTTATATGCACATGTGTACACATGTATTTTACATTTAAGACCGGGGGCCCACTTGAGTTATTTCAGCTCTGCATTGGAATGCACAATAAGGGAAAGAGGCACCCTGATTTGGATAAAAGCTTTTAAAACTAGTTTAAAAACGAAAAAGAATGAGGTATCTTACCTCAATGACGAAATCTCTGTAAACTTACAAAAGATTTTTATTTGAGCACAGGCAACGCGTTTCGCAGGTCTGAGCCCGCTTCCTCAGGCCAATACAGTGCCAAATTACAGAAATCATGTAGCATAGGGAGCCTCCTATGCCAAATGACAGGAATCATGTAGCATAGGGAGGCTCCCTATGCTACATGATTCCTGTCATTTGGCAAAGGAGGCTCCCTATGCTACATGATTTCTGTCATTTGGCACTGTATTGGCCTGAGGAAGCGGGCTCAGACCTGCGAAACGCGTTGCATGTGCTCAAATAAAAATCTTTTGTAAGTTTACAGAGATTTCGTCATTGAGGTAAGATGCCTCATTATTCTTTTTCGTTTTTAAACTGGTTTTAAAGCGTTTAGCCAAATTCGGGCGCCTCTTTCCCTTATTTTGCATAGTGTATACCCCCGTACATACTTGTCCGAGGGGTGGTGACAGAACACTACGGTTGATGTTTTGTCCATCCTTTTTCGTCTAAAGACCAATCTACACGATATGATTCTTTGTACGATTCTGTTTACGATCCGATTAAATCCAACATGTCCAATCGGGATTCGATTCCATTCAATTCGATTTACCATTGCAAAACAATGGCAAATCGAATTGAATCAAATCGAATCCTGATCGGACATGTCAAATTTAATTAGATCGTAAATAGAATCGTAATTGAATCGCACAAAGAATCGTATCGTGTAGATGGGGCTTAAGAGAGCGACCACATCAAGGTCCTTTCAGGACCACCCCGAGTGGAGTCGGGTTTATGGTCTCCACATGCTTCCTGTGGTCTGTTGCCCCTTGCAACCCTCCTTTGTGAGTAGCCCTTTCTATCAATTAATTTCTCCACACACCTACAACTGACATACTGCACTATCGTGCAATTAGAGAGTCGTGAAAGGCACTCCGTCAAGGTTAGGTCGGGTGCTTGACACTGAGACATAGGCTATGTCTCAACTGTAGTCAAATGTATCAGCACACCGTTTTTTCATTGATTCATGCTCCTTTTATTGAGCCTTGTGTTCCCACAAAGGTATTGAGCCGACAATTGTTTCGGGGGCCACGCAGGGTCCCCCTTCTTCAAGGCGTGTGGTTACAAACACATCCAATCATTTAGACATTTTATACTACTAAGATCCCCATACACCCCACCCAAAAGGTGACAAAGCAATGATGTCCTCTCCATTGTTTACATAATAAACATGCCAGTATATCTATAATGCCCTGTAATCAAAACATTAACTTGAGCAAAAGTGCACTGATTAATAGCTATGATTAAGGACGTTTGAGTCCGAAACATGTCCGCTATGATGCCTGCCGAGTTTTAATCTGGATATGTCCTTAATAAAGGTTACTTCAATCTGACAAGTGCAGACCATCCCTTCTGTATTGCATCTTTTGGTCTTGCCAACCTGGGTCGAGCACTGCAGTGGAAGTGGTGGAGTGGAGCTGTGTTCACTTTGCAAATTGGACCTCCAAATGCTCCTGTAATTGTATTGCAACATTTTAGGGGAAAGCGTAATTCATTTCGTATGTAATAGTAATATTTCATAATTTCACTTAGTTTTCCACGTAATTTTTGCCAATTTTGTGAACTTTTGTGCCGATTTTAGCGGGTAATAGCAAAGCCCCCATACAAGCTATTGCTACCAATCAAAAAATTAATTTTTCAAAAACACATTGTAGTTTTTGAGAAAATCGATTTTAAATATGCAAAGAAAAATGGTTTTTAAACTTATTTTTTAGTTTAAAAAAACTATTTTTCTTTGCATTTTTAAAATCTGTTTTCTCATAAACTACAAGGTATTTTTGGAAACTTCTTTTTTTTGACTTGTACCCAATATTCTCCTTAACATATGTAGCAATTTTGGTGTCACTACCCTGTATTAGGGCTTTGCTATTCCCTTCCAAAGTCAGCACTAAATTACGCGAAAATTACACAAAATTTTAGGCGAAATTACGAATCACTAAACGAAATCAACTAAACAAATCTTAATTATGTATAAGCATAAATGCAAAAAATTACGAGGCATTTTGCGTAATCGTAATTATCTGATTACAATCATCTCTGAAAAGTGCTTGCACAATTGCAAATGCAGCAGTGATATGATCTATAGTGGGCCCCCAGGCCTTACAGTTTTTCATCATAGTGCCTCTTTGAATACAAAAAAGGAAAAAAAAATTAATTTAAATATGTTTTGCGACCACAATTTAATTCTGTCTCTGCTTTCTTTGCATTTAGTAAATATTTTTGACATTCAAAAATTGCATTCAGAAAATATGGGACTAAAAAAGCTTAAAGACATGTTGGATGTAAGGAAGCCAGATTCTCCTGAAGATTTCTTGGCAACTGTGACTATCTATAGCAGTTTTCCACCTTCAGTGATGGATATGGCCAAACTTCTGTACACATTCAGAGACAGCTACGTTTCCAACACTTACTGGGAAAAGCAAAGCCAGATTGTAGCTGAGGAGAAACGGGCAAGGGACAGTGAAGATGATGACCATGGCTTGGTGCTCACTGTGGAAGAAATGGCAGAGAAGATCTTTGTCCCTTGCGTTGAACGGTGTAAAAATATTTACAACCTTCTCAAATCTGAAGAAATCACATTTGAGGTTTTGGACAACATGTTTGGTCGTTTTAAAGGCAGGTATGAAGACCTACGAAAAGAGCTGAAGACCTTGTGCTATTTGGAGGACAGTAATAATGTTAAATGGATCTCTAAACGACTGAAGCAGATAGAGGAGTACCACCAGCTGAAGCAAGCATTTTCTTCTGCGAAGGCTATATCTGAGCTAAGGAACGTTTTACAGCTGACTGGAGATTTCAGCGCCCTGGAAACTCTTTTATGCTTTGTAAGTAAGAGTTCTATGGAAGGATACTGTCATTCTAGTGTGTTAAAGGAGGACTGTGATGGGTATAAGTAGACAACATTTTAAAGTTCAATCTTGCGGTGAATTGGGCTGTTTGTACATACTGAACTTTTTCATGGAATTGCCATGTATTTTGCTTTACAATTGGCCTTTTATATTTCAAATGTACAAATTTGCTGGTGAAAGTTTTGGGCCAATTGCAGTGAAGTCAAAGGTAACAGCTTTAGCGCCTAATGGCAAAATCCCCAAACACACTATAATTACCAAATTAACAAGAAAAAAAAAAAAGACCATGTCGTGTTTGAGAAAATCAAATTTAATGTTACAATTGGAAATAGTTTTTAAATGCAGTTAAATGACAGATATATTATCATCAGTATTGAAAATTTACATATATCCCCAGAACCAGCAGTGAATTCCCTACCTAGGCTTCCTGTTGGTCAGAGTTGCATAGCTTTAGTCAGGGATCACTGTTCAGCTGGAATACCGCTGTATAATTATCCCTGGCTAGGTATTATTTGCATTAAAAGAAAATGATCTGGGGTTCCCCCTTCCCCAGCCTCTTTAAACCATTGTCACCCATGCAGGCTGGTATAGACAGAATTCAGAGCCTAGGTAGTGTGGGGCGCCAAACCCTATGCCATACCAGTCCACATGTTCCATGAAATGGGGGGGACCTCTGAAAGAAATGGGCAGCAAAGCTTCTCCCAAACCGTACTATCGACAGGAGGCTCAGCTGATGCCCCCGTGAGAAGGTGGGCGTAACTATGCACATCATCTGTGGGATGTATGGCCTAGAGTGGAATTTATGATGACATCTTGGGTCCCTATTACAGGGAGCCCCAAATGCCCGATCCTCTTCTGAAATGGGCATGGAGTAGTAATGTACCCCTTACCCATTTCCACAAAGGGTTAAAATTAAAATTAAAATATGATTAAACAAGTCCTTTAGTAGCCTTAATTAACCATAAATACCTTTAATTAAAGAGGAACTTCAGCCTAAATAAACATACTGTCATTAAGTTACATTAGTTATGTTAATTAAAATAGATAGGTAATATAATCTCTTTCCCCCACTGTTTTAAAAGAACAGGCAAATGTTTGTGATTCATGGGGGCTGCCATCTTTTTGGTTGAAAGGAGGTGACTGGGAGCATGAGACACAGTTCCCAACTGTCCTGTGTCCTGATCACCCCTCCCAGCGGCTGACACCCTAGGCAACGAGAACATCAACATCAGAAATCCCATAATGTTTGGCACAGCATCAGTGAAAAATGCCCGGGCAGATTTTTGATGGGGTAGAGCTCAGCTTCTGTGCAGCTAAAAATGAGGCTTGGGTAAGAAAACCAAACTTATGATGCTGTGAAACTGTTAAAGAAACACCAAGCCTTTTCAATGCAGCTGAGTAGATTTTTAGTCTGGTTCACTTTAATGATCCTACCCCTATATCCTCAAAAATGTCCCACTCCAATATCCTCTGGGTCTTGATTGAAGATCTCAGCTAAACTCCACCGCACTCCTCACTCCCCGCCACTGGCACTTAAGCCCTGGTAAAGCACCTTTAAAAATGCGACCAGGGCTACCCATTAGTCTTCTAACAGACCAAAGGAAATCCTCTGTGTGGGACCAATAGGGAGCCCAGCAGTTCATTTAAAGATGCTTTCCTGAGACTTGCTATACTATATAGATCTATTGTCAATAAGTCGAACTGCATAGGAGAGCAACCTATACAGGGATGGCTTAATAGAATCAGGGTAGAGTTCAACGTAGAACTGTTCCCACAGGGAGTAATGTAGCTCTAAGCCCGCACACTAATGTAACCCTGTGCCCATTTTAAGAAGGGCCTATGTAAAATAGTCTTTAACCACTTGACCACTGAGGGGTTTTTACCCCTTTATGACCAGAGCAATTTTCACCTGTCAGCGCTCCTCCCATTCTTTCGCCAATAACTTAATCACTACTAATCACAACAAAATGATCTATATCTTGTTTTTTTCACCACAAATTAGGCTTTCTTTAGGAGGTACATTATGGTAAGAATTATTTTATTCTAAATGCATGTTAATTGCAATAATAAGAAAAATATGGAAAAAAATCATTATTCTCAGTTCTCGACCATTATAGTGTTAAAATAAAACGTAAACTGCGTTCCCATTCATTCATCTCCCCGCTAACGGGCGGCAACGGGAGAGGGTGCACAGGTGGGAGCCATCGGTGGCTGCCCGCCGCTGAGGACGTGTATTCACAGCCCTGGGACTCCAAGTGAAGTTTTCCCAGGCCATGATTATACTGCACCAGGTGCAGTAAGTATTTAATATAATTCTTCTATTATTCACCCAGGAGGGAGAAGCTTGGATTTTTAAATCAATATTTTAGCAGCCAATCCATTTACCTTCCTGGCATTGAAGATAATCATATCTCATTACTTTACCTTTAGTTGTTACGAATCTGAATATCTCTGGTTTTAAGAAATTCACAAATTTTTTGTTTAAATGTCAATTTTGCCATTACTATCACCTCCTTTTCAAATGCCAATGCCACGGGGTTTACAGGTAGGCATACTTTATCAGATGTGATAAACAACTGATATGTACCGAATGTTGATAATTTACTTGCCTATTAGATCACATTTCTGCCGAGACACTGGATGTAGTATAATTCAGAGGGAAGACGCACCCTAATAATCCCCCCTCCGCCCAAAAAAAAACAAAAAAAAGGGCTTTAGTTCTTCTGAACCTTTAGTATGTTTTTGTAGAGTGTGAACCACATAGAGACCTCAAGGAGACCAAAGAGAGATGGGCCTTCCTCACCTGCTTTCATATTATGGTCATGGGTTCAGAAACCCAAACTTTTGAGTATTACTCTTATACACTTATGACTTTACTGATGTAATGAACTACTGCACTACACGGGGCTCTTGGGGGCTCTGTGGTTTGTTTTTTTTGTTTTCCTGGAAGGTTCCTTGAACTACTCCAGACGTTTTCCTGGATCTATTATCGATTGCAGTACTGCCGCCTTATGTGCAGCGCAATGCAGTAGGCGCTAACCAAGTCATCAGTAGCGTTCTGCCAGACTGTAATGTAACTTTACTCTTGTAAGCCACATTCAACTTTTTTGTTTTCTTGATTTGCAGGCATATGACTTTGCAGGCTACAAGAAGAAGCCTTTATCATGCATTACTCATGAGGTGGTGGAAATGAAGACACTTCTGGCAGATATCAATAGTGGTTGTATTAAATGCATTCAGGAGGTTGTCAACAAAAAGGACTTTTTCTACTGGGTCAGGGAATTGTTGAAAGGTATGTATCATGCCAGCATATGTATACAGCATCAAATTCATCATGGAAGATACTGATTGTCTAAAGCCCTGCAGGTTTTAATTTTCGGATTGATTTTTCAAAACTGGAGACTGCTGGGGATCCAAAGTGATCCAATAAACATAGAAAATAGATATTTTTGAATTAACATGTATTTGGGTCATATCCAGGTTAGGATTAGGTCCAAGGTAGGAATACCTGACTGAGTCCCAACTCTGTGTTAGTTGTCTGGAATGATGCAAGCTATAGAGTTGCAGAGTATATTCCTAGTTTGAAACGTGAACTGGATGATATCAATGCCACCCATCAATCTGACAATAATTAGGGTAAAATGTAGGCAAAGGCAAAAGCAGTTATCAGTGTGGCAGATCTGGGGGTTGTTGGCAGCAGTTGCCCAACCTACTGGAAGGAGCAGGAATGGAAAGCAAATTGCTGGGTGGCAGCATGACCTGGATGACATTGCGGTGTGGTGGTGTTTGCCGCATACCCAGGACAGGAGCAGTGTGGGGGTCATAGATGCATCTTGGTTGGCATCAATTCTTGCATCATTCAATCAGTGACTTTTGTGGGGGGATTATATTAATGTAAAATAATATCCAATACACCATACAATGAGCATGGTAACACACTGATCAACCAGTTCAGTATAAAGCCATATAGACGTAAAATCCAATACAGTGAACATTAAGTTCAAGACTTCACTGAACATACAATATAGTACAAAGCAAAAAAGGCGCGTAAAACAGCACGGCCTTTAATTAAGTGATTTTAGAAATGAACAGATAAGCAGATACTATTAAGCATAGATAAAGATAATAGCTGCACTTCTGTTTGTGCTTGTGTTTCTTCTAGTAGAAAACAATCAGTAGGTAAAACACCCCCTGTCAGGTGGGGACTCACCGGATGGTGCAGCCTTCAGGGCCCAATATCAGGTTTGGAGTATTGGCCACCCCACAGCCTCTCTGGTACCTCCCGTCCGGTCCTTCAGGGACTCAAGTTCATCACCAGCTGTTTGTAATAAAAATGGAGACTCTGCATCGCGTAAAAGTCTACTTATGGCTTTATTCGTATAATATGCATATATATGCAAGCATGATCAGCAAAAACATAAAAAAGTTCCAGTAATAAGTGTTCCAAACATGGGATAGTAACAACTCAATATGAGCAATTAGGGATCACTTAAAGCAAAGTAATGCACTAAGCTAAGGTGGATAGAACACCCAAGGATCACCTGACAGCCTGCCCGGTGTCCATGGATGTCGCTTCCGCTATCAGTGCTATTACTGCTCACTGGGAGGGATAAAACAGCTGCTGCGTGAATCCCGCCGGTCGGGTCCGACCAGACCTGCGCGCTGACATCATGCCACAGCTCAGCCCAAGCCTGCCCACTCAACCGAAACTGCTCTCACCAAAGTGGTCAATGACCTTGCCTTCGCTAAATCTGAAGGTAAATCCTCCATTCTCCTCCTCCTCCTTACTCACCATCGGTGCTATTACTGCTCACTGGGAGGGATAAAACAGCTGCTGTGCAAATCCCACCGGTCCGTGCCCCTCAGGAGTTGCCATAGCAACGTAACCTTTATTTATTGTATTTATAAAGCGCCAACATATTACACAGCGCTGGACATTAGTTTAGGTTACAGACAATATTTAGGGGTGACATACAGTGATAGGACAATACAGGAATACAAGACAACCAGATCACACAGCACAGTATGAGTACAAGGTAATGCTTAGTCACTGGTGTAAGAAACTATACGTTGGTTGCTATTGGCAACAACACAACACACCTTTATTCCGGCACCAGCAACTCATTAGTAAGAGCTGCAAACACGACTCTCATCACAGCAACAGCATTGGAGATAGGACTCCTCAGGCTTCTTCAGAGTTTAGGAGTTTATTCAGTCAATCAAATATACAGTACAGTTCATTACATCTTAGCAAAGCAGATTCTTCTGTAGTATGTCTTCTTGGCGTTACAGGCTCTTGGTCCCATTCCTGTTGAATGGTAACCAGTCTTTTATCTTCTGTCTATACTACGTTACATCTATACTACCTATATACAGCATACAGTTCTAAAATATAACACAACATAATTGGATAGAAGTCAAGGGTTGGAGAAAGCCAGGAGAAAGAAGAAAAGAAAGTCTCCTCAGCCTGTGACCCCTTTAAATACCGGTCACCAAACAGTTAAATGTGACATCATCTGAGCCACCCCTCCAAACCCACCATTGGCTCAGACCCCTTGTGATGACACACACCTACTTAATTCATATTCCGCTCGCTCTATAACCTATATACGAAGAATGCAATGTTTGGTAAATATGGCTTTGTTTACTGTTCCCGTGGCTTAACTGTTGGGGGAAGTTAGACCGGTGGCCTTGCCCAAGGAACAGGTTACTGGTAACTGCCAGCCTTGGAAATGTTCAGTACCAGTTCTGCTGAACTGTCTCTTTTCTGTCTAATAGAAAATCCCCTTAAAGGGCAAGTCTGCACACCAAGCCTTCTTCGCTAACTCAGTTCAAGTAACTGAGGCCTACTTAAATTCTAACAACTGGAAGGGAGCATGGAGATTAGGCAAGTTAAGTTCACTCAAATGCGTAGCATGGGTTCACAGTAATGGAGGTGCATGATCAGGTAGGACACCAAAGGAGGAGGACCCTGCCCGAAGGCCTACAATCTAGAGGGGAGAGGTAGGGACACAAAAGGTAGGGGACCAGAGTTCAGCCGTGGGTTTAGAGCACTTGTGAGGGGTAGTAGGCCAGAGTGAAAAGGTGAGTTTTGAGGGCCTTCTTGACGATGTTGAAGGAGGGGGCTACCCTAATGGGTGGAGGTAGGGAGTTCCATAGTGTTGGAGCAGCTCTTGAGAAGTCCTGGAGGCGTGCATGGGACTGGGTGATGCGGGGGGGGCAGTCAGACAAAGTTCATTGGAAGAGCGGAGTGAGCGGCTAGGTGTGTACCTCTGAGTAAGATCGGAAATGTAGGTTGGACAGGCTTTGTGGACAGATTTGTAGGTCAGACACAGTATCTTGAATCTGATTCAGGACTGGATAGGAAGCCAGTGGAGGGATTCCAGGAGGGGATCCGCCATGGTGGAGCGATGGGAGCAGTGGATAATTCTGGCTACCGCATTCATGATGGACTGCACTGGGGCTATTGGGGTCATAGGGAGACCAGACAGAAGGGCATTGCAGTAGTCAAGGCGGGAAATTATGAGGGCATGGATGAGGAGTTTGGTGGTGGCAGAGGTCAGGAAAGGGCGAATCTTACAGATGTTACGAAGGTGGCAGTTGCAGGACTTTGTGAGGTTTTGGATGTGGGGAGTGAAGGAGAGTGCGGAGTCCAGAGTGACACCCAGACATTGGGCTTGAGAGGTAGGGCGAATGGTAGTGTGGTTAACAGTGACCTGCACATCTGGGAGGTTCATGGATGGCCAGGGTGGGAAGATCATAAATTCTGTTTTGTCTAGATTTAGTTTCAGGAACCTAGCGGATATCCAGGAGGAGATGGCTGATAGGCAGGAGGAGACCTTATCCATGGTAGTGGTGGATATGTCAGGGGTGTGGAGGTAGATCTGGGTGTCATCTGCATACAGATGATAGTTAAAACCCATGGAGGAGATCACCCTATACACATCCTCCATTGGCAAGGTTAACAGTAGGGGGCCAAGGACTGAGCCTTGGGGGACTCCCACCGAGAGGTGGTTGGGGGTGGACGAGGACTCATTGAAGGCGGTCGTGAAGGAGCAGTTGGAGAGGTAGGATGAAAGCCAGGACAGGGCAAGATCGTGAATGCCCATGGACTGGAGGGACTTGAGGAGTAGGGGATGATCTACTGTGTCAAAAGCTGCTGGAAGGTCAAGGAGGAGGAGAATGGAGGATTTACCTTCAGCTTTAGCTAAGGCAAGGTCATTGACCACTTTGGTGAGAGCAGTTTCGGTTGAGTGGGCAGGCTTGGGCTGAGCTGTGGCATGATGTCAGCGGGAAGGTCTGGTCGGACCCGACCGGCGGGATTCACGCAGCAGCTGTTTTATCTCTCCCAGTGAGAAGTAATAGCACCGAGAGCGGAAGCGACATCCATGGACACCGGGCAGGCTGTCAGGTGATCCTTGGGTGTTCTATCCACCTTAGCTTAGTGCATTACTTTGCTTTAAGTGATCCCTAATTGCTCATATTGAGTTGTTACTATTCCATGTTGGGAACACTTATTACTGGAACATTTTTACGTTTTTGCTGATCATTCTTGCATATATATGCATATTTTAAACCGAATAAAGCCATAAGTAGACTTTTACGTGAAGAGGAGTCTCCATTTTTATTACAAACAGCTGGTGATGAACTTGAGTCCCTGAAGGACCAGACGAGAGGTGCCAGAGAGGCTGTGGGGTGGCCAATACCACAAATGCGATATCGAGCCCTGAAGGCCGCACCATCCGGTGAGTACCCACCCGACAGGGGGTGTTGTTTTACGGTCTGATTGTTTTATATTGGAAGAAACACAAGCACAAACAGAAGTGCAGCTATTATCTTTATCTATGTAACGATCGGTGTCAGCACGCAGAGAGAATCTGATTATTGGTGATTTGCAGTATCACCAAGAATACAGATATATACCTGATTATTGATGAACTGCAGAATCACCGATAATACAGATATATTGCTAATTAGAGATGGGCCGAACAGTTCCAGGCGAACATCGGGTGGTTCGCCTTCGCCGGCGAAGGCGAACTTTCCCAGAAGTTCGATTCGCCCCATAATACTCTATGAGGGTCAACTTTGACCCTCTGCATCACAGTCAGCAGGCGCATTGTAGCCAATGCGGCTATACTAAGCCCTGGAGTCCCACCCCCCCTTATATAAGGCAGGCTCCGGCGGCCATTAGCCTCACTTGTGTGCCTGCTAGAGACAGAATAGGGACAGCTGCTGCAGACTTGTTCTCCTAGGGACAGATTAGTCAGGCTCTTGCCTTCTTAGCTTGCTGAATTTTATTGATATAATAGCGCAAAACACCTCATCACTGCATTGCATACACCTACGTTTGTGTTGAGTGAACCCACCTCGCTGCACATAACTACCTTTTGTGTTGAGTGAACTTGCGTCACTGCATATAGACTACCTTTTAAGTTGAGTGAACTCACCTCACTGCATATCTACCTTTTCTGTAGAGTGAACTCACCTCACTGCATATCTACCTTTGTGTTGAGTGAACTCAGCTGACTGCATCTAACAACCTGTTGTGTTCAGTGAACTCACCTCACTGCATATATAACTACCTTTGGGTTGAGTGAACTCACCTCACTGCACATAGCTACCTTTTGTGTTCAGTGAACTCACCTCACTGCATATATAACTACCTTTGGGTTGAGTGAACTCACCTCACTGCATATCTACCTTTTCTGTTGAGTGAACTCACCTCACTGCATATACCTAGCTTCCCCCCCGAAATGGACAAAATGGACAAACCAGGTAGAGGAAGAGGTAGAGGAAGACCCAGAGGGAGGCCACCTGGCACTGGCAGGTCTGTGCGAGGTAGTGTTGCTGTGATTTCGTGCGGACCTGGACCAAATTACAGTGCTCATCACTTCCCAAAATTGTGAAGACGTGCTTGAGTATTTAACACAGAAGACCTCATCTCCCGCAGCCAGTGCTACCAGCGCTAGTACAAGCACCACATCCGCTGCATTTGACACTTCGCAGGAGTTATTTGGTGGTGGTGGTGGTGAAATCACTGATTCACAGCCACTACTGCAACAACAAGAAGAAGACGCAGGTACACCACCTCATACGTCTGAGTTAGGTGGCGATAGTATGGACGTAATGTGTGAGGAGGGGCATGATGAACCACCTGAAGTTGGTGCAGTTGTGGAGTTGTCTGAGGAAAGCGAAGCTGGGCAGGAGGATTATGATGACGATTATACGGATGCCACGTATGTTCCCAATAGAGGAGATGACCAGGGGGACAGTTCAGAGGGGGAGCCAGAGAGGAGTAGGAGGAGACGACTCCATGATAGAAGCAGAGGGAGCTCGTCCTCAGAAACAGCTGGGGGCAGTGTCTGGCACCATGTATCGCCAGCTATGGCCAGCCAGCCAACATGCCCTTCAACGTCAGCTGCTGATGCCACCGTAGCGCCATCTCCCCAGTAGTGATGCTCGGATGTGCCTCATCCACGAATTCGGCAATCCGCGTGGTTGAAAAAAAAAATCCGCATTCGGCCCCGCCGCATGCGGATTTGCGGTCGCGTCCACGCAACCACGCGGATTTTTTCCCGTGAATGGCGTAATCACGCGTGGATTCACGCCCGGAGGCGGATTTTCTTTTAACGTTCATAACAAAGCCCCCATACATGCTACAGTCCCCCAAATAGCATGGATTATCGAGGTGGTAAGGGGCAACATAACTTCAACATAAAAAATTCCCCAAATTTTTTTTTTTCTAGAGAAAATGGATTTTAAAGTGAAATCAACACTTTAAATGGGGCTATTAATTGGTAATAAGTGGTTTTAAAAAGGGATATACGCGTTAAGCAGTCAAAGAGGTGAAGGCGTGTTCCAATGGCACTTGGCGGCGAAGGTACCGCTGGAGGAGGATGAGTGGCTGACGGCAAAAAGGCTTTTTTTTGCAGCAATTAGCAATGACATCGCAGCAGAGTTGTCAGTGGACACGGGCAGTGTGAACGCAGAGTGCAGTGGTGGTAGCGACTGAGTCAGGAGAAGGACTATGCGGGCGGTCAGTTCAGCAGCACAGAAGGACCACGGCAACATACTGGTGGTAGTAGTAGCAGCACAGCGTCATAGTGCTGGCCAAAAAATTAAATGCACCCGGTGACCCGGGCAGTGTGAACGCAGAGTGTAGTAGCGACTGAGTCAGGAGGACAAAGCGGGCGGTCAGTTCAGCAGCAGCAGCACAGTAGTAGTAGCACAGCGTCATAGTGCTGGCCCAAAAATTAAATGCACCCGGTGACCCGGGCAGTGTGAACGCAGAGTGTAGTAGCGACTGAGTCAGGAGGACAAAGCGGGCGGTCAGTTCAGCAGCAGCAGCACAGTAGTAGTAGCACAGCGTCATAGTGCTGGCCAAAAAATTAAATGCACCCGGTGACCCGGGCAGTGTGAACGCAGAGTGTAGTAGCGACTGAGTCAGGAGGACAAAGCGGGCGGTCAGTTCAGCAGCAGCAGCACAGTAGTAGTAGCACAGCGTCATAGTGCTGGCCCAAAAATTAAATGCACCCGGTGACCCGGGCAGTGTGAACGCAGAGTGTAGTAGCGACTGAGTCAGGAGGACAAAGCGGGCGGTCAGTTCAGCAGCTCAGAAGGAGGACCATGGCAACTTACTGGTAGTAGTACCATAACACCAAAAAATTAACCAAGGTAGGCACTAGGCAGGTAGTAAATGTCTTTATAAAGGCAGGCATAGTTAACAACAGCACATGCAGCAGCCACTTCATGTCCCCCTGTGTCCGACAATAGGGGCCTGGAACTCACCTTCCACCCAAGCCTGGTTGATTTTCAGGAAGGTGAGTTTGTCCACAGAGGCGTGGGAGAGCCGAGAGCGCTTCTCTGTGACCACGCCACCGGCCGCACTAAAGCATCTCTCTGAGAGGACACTGGAAGGAGGGCAGGATAGGAGTTCCAGGGCGTACTGGGAAAGCTCGCTCCAGATGTCCAGTCTCTTGACCCAGTACTCCAAGGGGTCCACAGGGCTGTCGGTGTCATTGAGCCCGCTGGATGACCCCATATAGTCAGACACCATGGTGGTCAGTCGTTGCTTGTGCTGGTTGGTGGTGGATGCTGTGGCGGGCACTAGTGTTGGGCGAACACCTAGATGTTCGGGTTCGCGAACGTTCGCCGAACATCGCCGCGATGTTCGGGTGTTCGCGCCGAACTCCGAACATAATGGAAGTCAATGGGGACCCGAACTTTCGTGCTTTGTAAAGCTTCCTTACATGCTACATACCCCAAATTAGCAGGGTATGTGCACCTTGGGAGTGGGTACAAGAGGAAAAAAAAATATTTGAAAAAGAGCTTATAGTTTTTGAGAAAATTGATTGTAAAGTTTCAAAGGAAAAACTGTCTTTTAAATGTGGAAAATGTCATGTTTCTTTGCACAGGTAACATGCTTTTTTTCGCCATGCAGTCATAAATGTAATACAGAGAAGAGGTTCCACGAAAAGGGACCGGTAACGCTAACCCAGCACCAGCAGCAGCAGCAGCAGCACACGTGATGGAACAGGAGCAGGCGCAGGAGGAGAAGGCCATGCTTTTTGAGACACAACAACCCAGGCCTTGCATGAGGACAAAAAGCGTGCGGATAGCATGCTTTGTACCGCCATGCAGTCATAAATGTAATAAAGATAAGTGGTTCAATAAACAGGGACCACGCGGCAACGCTAACCCAGCAGCAGCAGACGTGATGGAACAGGAGGAGGCGCAGGAGGAGAAGGCCATGCTTTTTGAGACACAACAACCCAGGCCTTGCATGAGGACAAAAAGCGTGCGGATATAGCAGCAATGCTTTTTTGCTGCCATGCAGTCATAAATGTAATACAGATGAGAGGTTCAATAAACAGGGACCGGAAACGCTGCACCATCCCAGATGTTCATTGGTCATGTTACTTGGTTGGGGTCCTGGAGTGTTGCGTAGTCATTTCCAATCCAGGATTGATTCATTTTAATTTGAGTCAGACGGTCTGCATTTTCTGTGGAGAGGCGGATACGCCGATCTGTGACGATGCCTCCGGCAGCACTGAAACAGCGTTCCGACATAACGCTGGCTGCCGGGCAAGCCAGCACCTCTATTGTGTACATTGCCAGTTCGTGCCAGGTGTCTAGCTTCGATACCCAATAGTTGAAGGGTGCAGATGGATTGTTCGACACAGCTACGTCATCTGACATGTAGTCCTTGACCATCTTCTCCAGGCGATCGGTGTTGGAGGTGGATCTGCACGCTTGCTGTTCAGTGGGCTGCTGCTGCATGGGTGTCAGAAAATTTTCCCACTCCAAGGACACTGCCAATACCATTCCCTTTTGGGCACTAGCTGCGGCTTGCGTTGTTTGCTGCCCTCCTGGTCGTCCTGGGTTTGCGGAAGTCAGTCTGTCGGCGTACAACTGGCTAGAGGAGGGGGAGGATGTCAATCTCCTCTCTAAAGTCTCCACAAGGGCCTGCTGGTATTCTTCCATTTTGACCTGTCTGACTCTTTCTTCAAGCAGTTTTGGAACATTGTGTTTGTACCCTGGATCCAGAAGGGTATAAACCCAGTAATTGGTGTTGTCCAGAATGCGCACAATGCGTGGGTTACGTTCAATGCAGTCTAGCATGAATTGAGCCATGTGTGCCAGAGTCCTACCAGAATCCTCATCATCCTCTTGTGAGCGTTGTGATAGTTGTTGTGATGCATCATAGTCGTCACCTTCCTCCTGGTCTGCTTCTGCTGACCATTCGCGCTGAATTGTGAAAGTCCAACGTGCACCGCTCTGGCCCTCGTCAGTGGTGGCATGAAATTCCTGCTCCAACTCCAGCTGTTCCTCCTCCTCTTCTTCGTCATAGCTGCTGGGGCCAGCATTCCCTGAGGCGGATGGCCTGATGTTGGTACCATCACGCTGATCGTTTTCTCCTTCAGATTCCCCCAGTTGCATCATGACAGCTGTTTCCTTGATTTTCAACATTGACCTCTTCAGTAAACACAGCAGTGGTATGGTAATGCTGACTGAAGAGTTGTCACTGCTCACAAGCAACGTGGATTGCTCAAAATTTTGGAGGACTTGGCAGAGGTCCAACATGTTGGCCCAATCTGATCCACAGAAGCTTGGCAGCTGTCCGGATGCGCCTCGGTACTGCGCCGTCATGTACTGGACCACTGCACTCTTCTGCTCACAAAAGCGGACTAGCATGTGCAGCGTAGAATTCCAGCGCATAGGGACATCACACAGCAAGCGATGGTGGGGGAGATTGAAGCGCTCCTGCATCTTGGCGAGTGCCCCCGAAGCAGTACTGGAATTTCTACAATGTTTGGCCACTCGACGCACCTTCAACAGAAGATCGGCCACGCCTGGGTATGTCCTCAGGAACCGCTGAACTACTAGGTTCATCACGTGCGCCAGGCAAGGGATGTGTGTCAGCTTAGCCAACCTTAAAGTGCGAATGAGATTACTCCCATTATCACACACAACCATGCCCGGTTTCAGGTCCAGCGGTGCCAGCCACAAATCCGTCTGTTCCTTTATTCCCTTCCAAATTTCCTCCCCTGTGTGCTGCTTATCCCCAAGGCAGATCAGCTTCAGCAACGCTTGCTGACGCATGCCAACAGCTGTGCTGCACTGCTTCCACGATCCTACTGCTGCTGGGTTAGCGTTTCCGGATGAGGTACAGCTTTGAGATGCGTTGGAGGAGAAGGAGTCAGAGAGGTAGGTGCTGCTGTTGTTATCCAGTGGGAGGGATGGCGGTGCAGCTGTTTGCGGCGTGGGCAACACCCGCGCCGTAGCAGGTGAGGAATCGCTGCCAGGCTCCACAAGGTTCACCCAGTGCGCGGTAAGGGAGATGTATCGACCCTGGCCGAATGCACTCGTCCAGGTGTCAGTGGTGAGGTGAACCTTGCAGGCAACGGCATTCTTCAAGCTTCGGGTTATTTTGCTGACCACGTGCTCATGCAACTCAGGCACTGCAGAGCGCGCAAAGTGGTAGCGGCTGGGAACCACGTAACGTGGGATGGCCACTGACATCATGCCCTTGAAGCTGTTTGTCTCCACCACTCGATATGGCAGCATTTCGCAGGCCAGAAGCTTGGCTATGCTGGCTGTTACTGCCATGGCCCGGGGGTCATTTGCTGGCAATTTCCTCTTGCGCTCAAACATCTCCGACACAGACAACTGAACCGTAGCGCTGCACACGGAAGGGCTGTTGGTTGTTGTGTTTGATGAACACTGGGAGACCTCAAGAGCACTACTCCGGAAAGTGACAGTGTCAGCGTCGTCTGATGTTTGTGAATGTTGTGAACCACGCAATGGCTGGGCTACTGCTGCTGCTGAGGCGGGTCTGGTGGTGAGTCTGGTGAACCCAAGGGAGGCAGTGTTGCTGGTACCCTGTCCTGACGTGTTTGCCCACAGAGTGGGATGTTTGGATAGCATGTGGCGGCTCATGCTGGTGGTGGAGAGGTTGTTAATACTTTTCCCCCTGCTCAGGCGGGTCTTGCACACCTTGCAAATCGCCATGGTAACATCCTCAGTGCAGTCTTCAAAGAAAGCCCAGACTTTGGAGCACCTGCCTTGCTGGCGATTTCTGTTTGCTCCTCTTTTGCCTCTCACTTGAACTTCCACGCTTGTGGTGCCTGAAATTGCGCGCCGCCTACCTTGTGGCACAAGGCGAACTCGTGCAGCAGTGGGTTCTTCAACAGACTCATCTGTGCTGCTGCTACGACGGCGATGTTCTCGTTCACAAACAAAATCTGGGTCTCTGTCCACATTGTCCATACCCTCCTCTTCCATCTCCTCAAACTCGTCATATGTCATTGTGGGGGGCCGCCGCCGTGGAGTAGAGCTCCCCAGAACAACCTCTGCGCAGCTCACTCCAACGTCGTCTTCCAGATCTTGTCGGCCGACCTCCTGCAATTGCAACCCCTCCTGCCCAACTTGCTCTGGGATTTGGGTTTCCGACTCCTCCTCGGACTCGCCTTGTATTTCAGTGCGCGGTGCATTTCCCACAGTTAATGGTTGTGAATCCGGGCACAACATTTCTGGCTGTTCCTCCATTGACCTTTGAAAGGTGGAAGTTTGTTGGGCTGGGAATAGCTCCTGCGAATACCCCATTGTGTCCTGAGGTAATTCATCGGACTGGTTATCTGGCAGTTGTGTGCGTGGTGTCGCTGCCGGTTGTGTCAGCTTTGTGCCCACTGGCTCCTTGTAACTGGCTGAGGACTCGGACCTCGTGCGTGATGTGCTGGTGCTGCTTAACCCACTGCTGGACGCTTGAGAGGTCATCCAATTAATTATCTGGTCCTGTTCTTTTGGATTTGTGAGGGTTGTTGTCCTGGACAACATGGGCGGTATTGAGTGGGTTTTCTTGGGTGCTCCCCTGTGGCCTGTACGTGAACCGTCAGGGGAAACACCTCTTCCCTTGCCCCTCCCTCTTTCACCGGATTTCTTCCTCATTTCACTTATCCTTACAGTACACGCTGACTGGCAGCAGTACAGTGGCAGTACAGAAATGCTATACAGTACCACTATTCCCAGCAGCGACACAGAGCACAATGCTATACAGTGGCGGGTGAGCGGTGTACCACTATTCCCAGCAGCGACACAGAGCACAATGCTATACAGTGGCGGGTGAGCGGTGTACTACTATTCCCAGCAGACACAGAGTGGCAGTAAACAGAATGCTATATAGTGTGGCTGAGCGAGGTACACAGAGTGGCAGTAAACAGAATGCTATATAGTGTGGCTGAGCGAGCGGTGTACTACTATTCCCAGCAGACACAGAACAGTAAACAGAATGCTATATAGTGTGGCTGAGCGAGGTACACAGAGTGGCAGTAAACAGAATGCTATATAGTGTGGCTGAGCGAGCGGTGTACTACTATTCCCAGCAGACACAGAACAGTAAACAGAATGCTATATAGTGTGGCTGAGCGGTGTACCACTATTCCCAGCAGCGACACACAGCACAATGCTATACAGTGGCGGGTGAGCGGTGTACCACTATTCCCAGCAGCGACACAGAGCACAATGCTATACAGTGGCGGGTGAGCGGTGTACTACTATTCCCAGAAGACACAGAGTGGCAGTAAACAGAATGCTATATAGTGTGGCTGAGCGAGGTACACAGAGTGGCAGTAAACAGAATGCTATATAGTGTGGCTGAGCGAGCGGTGTACTACTATTCCCAGCAGACACAGAACAGTAAACAGAATGCTATATAGTGTGGCTGAGCGGTGTACCACTATTCCCAGCAGCGACACAGAGCACAATGCTATACAGTGGCGGGTGAGCGGTGTACCACTTTTCCCAGCAGCGACACAGAGCACAATGCTATACAGTGGCGGGTGAGCGGTGTACCACTATTCCCAGCAGCGACACAGAGCACAATGCTATACAGTGGCGGGTGAGCGGTGTACCACTATTCCCAGAAGACACAGAGTGGCAGTAAACAGAATGCTATATAGTGTGGCTGAGCGAGGTACACAGAGTGGCAGTAAACAGAATGCTATATAGTGTGGCTGAGCGAGCGGTGTACTACTATTCCCAGCAGACACAGAACAGTAAACAGAATGCTATATAGTGTGGCTGAGCGGTGTACCACTATTCCCAGCAGCGACACAGAGCACAATGCTATACAGTGGCGGGTGAGCGGTGTACCACTATTCCCAGCAGCGACACAGAGCACAATGCTATACAGTGGCGGGTGAGCGGTGTACCACTATTCCCAGCAGCGACACAGAGCACAATGCTATACAGTGGCGGGTGAGCGGTGTACCACTATTCCCAGAAGACACAGAGTGGCAGTAAACAGAATGCTATATAGTGTGGCTGAGCGAGGTACACAGAGTGGCAGTAAACAGAATGCTATATAGTGTGGCTGAGCGAGCGGTGTACTACTATTCCCAGCAGACACAGAACAGTAAACAGAATGCTATATAGTGTGGCTGAGCGAGGTACACAGAGTGGCAGTAAACAGAATGCTATATAGTGTGGCTGAGCGAGCGGTGTACTACTATTCCCAGCAGACACAGAACAGTAAACAGAATGCTATATAGTGTGGCTGAGCGAGGTACACAGAGTGGCAGTAAACAGAATGCTATATAGTGTGGCTGAGCGAGCGGTGTACTACTATTCCCAGCAGACACAGAACAGTAAACAGAATGCTATATAGTGTGGCTGAGCGAGGTACACAGAGTGGCAGTAAACAGAATGCTATATAGTGTGGCTGAGCGAGCGGTGTACTACTATTCCCAGCAGACACAGAACAGTAAACAGAATGCTATATAGTGTGGCTGAGCGAGGTACACAGAGTGGCAGTAAACAGAATGCTATATAGTGTGGCTGAGCGAGCGGTGTACTACTATTCCCAGCAGACACAGAACAGTAAACAGAATGCTATATAGTGTGGCTGAGCGAGGTACACAGAGTGGCAGTAAACAGAATGCTATATAGTGTGGCTGAGCGAGCGGTGTACTACTATTCCCAGCAGACACAGAACAGTAAACAGAATGCTATATAGTGTGGCTGAGCGAGGTACACAGAGTGGCAGTAAACAGAATGCTGAGTGAGCGGTGTACTACTATTCCCAGCAGCGACACAATGACTGGGGGGACCCTGGCTAGCGTGGCTGGAGCGCGAACTACCCTGCCTGCCTACCCAAAGCTAAACCCACAGACAAATGGCAGAAATATGACGTGGTTCGGGTATTTATTTACCCGAACCACGTGACAGTTCGGCCAATCAGAGCGCGTTCGGGTCCGAACCACGTGACCCGTTCGGCCAATCACAGCGCTAGCCGAACGTTCGGGGAACATTCGGCCATGCGCTCTTAGTTCGGCCATGTGGCCGAACGGTTTGGCCGAACACCATCAGGTGTTCGGCCGAACTCGAACATCACCCGAACAGGGTGATGTTCTGCAGAACCCGAACAGTGGCGAACACTGTTCGCCCAACACTAGCGGGCACCTCTGTTCTGGGCTGCTGCACTGCATACAGGCTCTTGCTTAGGCTCTTCAGGTCTCCGGGGCGCCAGTTGCTGCTGCTGCTGCTGGTGGTTGTTGTTGTGCTGCTAGTGGCAATGGCAGGCACCTCTTGCTGGCTTGGCAGAGCAGTTACAGTGGGGGTGGAAGGCTGGGGGAATGCTTCCAGTAGTCTGCGCACAAGGGCCTCCTTCAACTCCCTTGTGCGTTGCTCGGTGGTGGATGGCGTCATTAAGTCTCCCAGCTTCCCCTTCAGACGGGGATCAAGCATCAAGGTAATCCAGATGTCCTCCCTTGAACGCATCTGGATCACCCGGGGGTTCCTGCGAAGGCAGCGCAACATGTGCACAGCCATGGGAAACAAGTGGGCCCTGCCAGCAAGATCTTCCTCGTCCTCGCCATTGTCCCATAACGCATGCCTGTCCTCTTCCTGTGCCATGTCGTTGTCTTCCTCAAACCGCCATCCACGTACAACGCCTGCTGCACTCTGCTCCTCCTCCTCCTCCTCATTCAGGTTAGGGACCTCCAACTCTTCCACTACCTGCTGTGAGCCCTCCTCTGAGCTGGACTGTGCTGCCATCTGCTCCTGTTCTTCCAACTGCCTCAGGGCTTTATCCCCACGCTCAATTAAATTGTCCATTGCCTGCTCCAGTAGACAAACCAAGGGCACCCACTGGCACACAGAGGCCCGCTCCTCACTGACCATCTTGGTTGCCTCCAGGAAGGGACTCAGCACCAGGCATACTTGCTGCATCAGTGTCCACTGAGTGGCAGTAATCATGGGGACTTGCTGGTTGCTGGGGACACTTGGGTCTAGCATGTAGGCCCTAAGAGCCAGCCTGTGCTGACACAGCTGCTCCAACATGGCCAGAGTCGAATTCCAGCGAACTGGCATGTCGATGATCAGCCAGTGTTGTGGCCTTCCATACTGCTGCTGTAAGGTGGACAAGAGTGCAGAGGCAGTGGCTGACAGGCGGAAAAAGCGTACCACCGCCCGGGCATCCTGCAGCAGCTCGCTCATCCCCTGGTAGGTGCGCAAGAAGCGCTGCACCACAAGATTGAACACGTGAGCCAAGCAGGGGATGTGCTGGAGGTTTCCCTGCTGCACTGCTGCCACCAGGTTGGCCCCGTTATCGGCTGCCACATACCCCACTTCCAGGCCTCTGGGGGTCAGCCACCTCCGCTCCTGCTTCCTGAGGGCGGCCAGGACGTTGTTGGCCATAAGCCTCTCCTTCCCCAGGGTCACCAATTTTAAAAGGGCTTGGCAGTGCCGAGGCTTGGCGCTGCTGCTGCCGAGGCGGGCTTGCTTTCCGGGTGCAGAGGGAGTGTCGTGACAGGACCCTTCTGCATCCCCCCTGATCCCGCGTGGTGGCACCACTAGCTGGGCTGATGCGCTCTTGTCCTCCCTCCCTTCCATCAGTGTCACCCAGTGGGCCGTAAACGATAGGTAGCGACCTGTCCCAAATCTGCTACTCCACGAGTCCATGGTCACGTTGACCCGCTTGCCCACAGAGTAGTCCAGGGAACGGGCCACGTTTTCCACCGCAAACTTGTGGAGTGCTGGGATCGCGCTCCTGCTGAAATAGTGGCGACTGGGGACTTGCCACTCGGGGATGCCAAATTGGAGCAGCGTCCGCATGGCGCTCCCCTCCTGCACCAGGGAGTAGGGAAGCAGCTGTGATGCCATGGCCCGGGCCAGCAAGCCATTTAGTTTGCGGATCCGCCTGTGGCTTGGAGGCAGAGGCTTGGTCAGACCCTGAAAGGTGTTGCTCAGCAGGGTCTGACGACGCTGGGATGCAGGGGAGACAGAGGAGAGAGACGAACACTGGCTGCCAGCCTCAATGTCTGTGTCCTGAGCAGCCGAGGTGGAAGAGGGCTTGCGTGCTACTACTGCTGCTGCTGTGGGGGATTCACGACCCTGAGGGAGGGAGGATGCTGCTGCGCTGGTGGGCCTTCTGCTCTCAGGAACCCCTGCCAGCAGTGCCTGCTTCCTCTTAAAGTCTGCATACTCGCGGCAGTGGCGGCTTCTCAGGTGGCCCTGGAGGGATGAGGTACCCATCTTGCTCAGACTTTTCCCACGGGTCAATCTTTTGCTGCATAGCCTGCACACCGCATACCTTTTGTCATCAGTACATTCCTCAAAGCAATCCCACACTGGTGACTTTAATTTACTGCGGCCCCCACTAGCAGAGGGTGCAGCGGAGCAATGTGTGGTAGTAGTTGCCGGGGGTTGCATGGTGGTGGTGCCGGCTGAAGCAGTGTCCTGTCTACTTCCTCCACGCCCACTGCTGCCGATGCCCCTGCCCCTGCCTGACATATGGCGATATCCTTGCCTAGGCCGAGGTGACTCATCATCCTGCTCTGACCATTCTTCCACGGACTCAGCAGGCTGCACATAGTTAGGGTCCACAACGTCGTCATCATCAGCAGCATCATCATAATCCAGCTCTTCCTCTGACTCCCCCGCCTCCTCTTCTGTCCCTACATCCCCAGACACAGACCCCTCTTCTTTATCACCAGAACTCAACAACGCTTGTGATTGTGGCCCGATCTCAATCTCTGCCACATCAGTCCCCAGTAAGTCCTGAGCTTCTTGCATCAGCAGGTTCCCAGATGCCGGACTGAGGGACAGAACGCTGTCATCCTGGGAGGGCTGCTGACCAGTGGGTGCTGGGGTGGATGTCACAACAAGCGTGGGATGTTGGCTGCTGCTGCTACTGCTTGGAGTGGTGCTCACAGTAGAGGTCTGGGAGGAAGTCATGATGTCCATGAGTACGTCAGGGTCCATTTGCTCAACCACCACACGGGGACCAGAAACGTTAAAATATTTGGACAATGGCGTCCGCTGACTCGGCCCAGGCTTTGCTGCCCCCCTTTCTGCTGCATCACGACCACGTACAGCTGGGCGTCCTCTCCCTGGACGTGGAGCAGTCCCAGAAGTGGCTGAGGCAATTGAACTCCCTTTCCTCTCACCCCGCGAAACCCTGCCAGACATGTTGCTAGTAATGAATCACTGGATGCAGTGTGCACAGTACAAGGTCACTGAAGGATGCAGTGGGCACAGTACAAGGTCACTGAAGGATGCAGTGGGCACAGCAGTGGGCACTGGATATACAACTAGGTCACTGAAGGATGCAGTGGCCACAGTAAAAGGTCACTGAAGGATGCAGTGGGCACAGCAGTGGGCACTGGATATACAACTAGGTCACTGAAGGATGCAGTGGGCACACAAGGATGTCACACTGTGTAATGAGATGCTCATATGCCAGCGAGCGAGCAAGCAGTGGGCACTGGGCACGGCACAAGGTCACTGACAGAATGAATGAACAGCGCTGGCAGAGAGTGGCGGCGCCGGCGGTGTGACTGGCTGCCTGCAAATAGTACAAGTGTATAACTGTCACTGGAATATACAAGTGAACACTGCAGCTGCACTAACCTGCCTGCCTGCACTCTACACACAGATAATCCCCACTCCCACTACACTGCAGCACTGAACCTGCCTGCACAGCACTACACACAGTTAAATAATCACTAGACTCCCACACTCCCACTACACTACACTGACTACAACTAACTACAGCAATCACTCACTGACTAGCTAACTGTGTACAGTATAAGAGCAGTGTTAGCAAAAAAACGCTTTGTTTTTAACACAATAAATGCACTTGCTCAAACAACAATGGCCTGGAGATAATCCTCTCAGCACCACAATCTAGCAAGGACAGAGCTTTTCCATCATGGCCGCCGCTTTATATTCAGGAGGGGAGGGCATAGCTCCCCTCCTGTGATTGGTTGCTAGGGCCTGGCTGGGGCACTCTGATTGGCCTGCAATGTGTCACTTCCGCATAGTTTGACGCATTTCCGCTAACCACGACTTCAGTGCCGGGTTCACGAGCGTGAATGCGGATTTCTGTCCGCATTCACGCGAAGCCAAAGTAGATTTTCGTGGTTGAAAATCTATTCACGGCTTAGCGTGTCCGAGGCGGAATGCGTCAAAATGGTCGTGAATCCACGCGTAAGCGTGATCACGACCTGGCGGTGAGCACCACTGCACCCCAGGGGGGCTCAGCGGTTTGGAAATTTTTTAACGTGTGTGTCTCAGATCGGAGCAAAGCCATCTGTTGTCTCTGCCAGCAAAAATTGAGCCGTGGAAAGGCCAACTCTCACGTAGGGACAAGTGCCTTACGAAGGCACCTGGAGAGAAGGCACAAACAGCTATGGGAAGAACACCTGAGGAAAAGCAGCACCCCTCAAAAGACAAGCCACCCTCCTTCTCCTCTTCCTCCTTCGGGTGCATCATCTTCATCCGCTTTCTCCCTTGAACCTTCACAGCCACCCTCCTTCACACCGCCTCTGCCCTTGAGCGGTTCCTGCTCCTCTTCCCACAGCAGTAGCCAGGTGTCTGTGAAGGAAGTCTTTGAGCGGAAGAAGCCAATTTCGGCCAGTCACCCTCTTGCCCGGCGTCTGACAGCTGGTGTGGCGGAACGATTAGCTTACCAGCTATTACCATACAAGCTGGTGGAGTCGGAGGCTTTCCGTAAATTTGTGGCCATTGGGACACCGCAGTGGAAGATACCAGGCCGCACTTATTTTTCACGAAAGGCCATACCCAAACTGTACCGTGCAGTTCAGAGGCAAGTGGTGTCATCTATTGCGAAGAGCGTTGGGTCAAGGGTCCACCTGACCACGGATGCCTGGTCTGCCAAGCACGGGCAGGGCCGCTACATTACGTACACAGCCCATTGGGTCAACCTGGTGACCGATGGCAGCAAGCAGGGAGTACGTGGCTGTTCAGTGGACCGACTTGTCACACCTCCATGGCTTGCAGGCAGGCCTCCTGCCACCTCCTCTCCTTCTCCTCCAGCTACATCCTCTTCGCTGTCAACCTCCTCCTCCTCAGCTGAGTGTCAGTTGAACTCTAGCGGTGCTGCCATCTCCTCTTCCCCTTCAGCTACACAGCCCCAGCTCCCCAGAGCCTACGCTGCATGCCAGGTACGATGGTGTCATGCAATTTTAGACATGTCTTGCCTCAAAGCGGAGAGTCACACTGGAGCAGCTCTCCTGGATGCTCTTAACAAACAGGTGGAGCAATGGCTGACCCCGCACCAGCTGGAGATTGGCAACGTGGTGTGTGACAAAGGCAGCAATCTCCTTTCCGCTTTGAATTTGGGAAAGCTGACACATGTACCCTACATGGCACATGTGCTGAATCTGGTCATGCAAAGATTTGTCTCAAAGTACCCAGGCTTAAGAGGACGTTCTGAAGCAGACCAGGAAGTTGTGTGGGCATTTTAGGCGGTCTTATACAGCCATGGCACACTTTGTGGACATTCAGCGGAAAAACAACTTGCCGGTGAGACGCTTGATATGCGATAGCCCGACTCGCTGGAATTCCACCCTGCTCATGTTCTCTCCTGCTAGACCAGGAGAAAGCTGTCACCTAGTACCTGTACAACTACAGTAGGACACAATCTGGGAAGATGGGGATTTTGTGGCCCAACAGCTGGACACTGATGCGAAATGCATGCAGGACCATGCGGCCGTTTGAGGAGGTGACCAACCTGGTGAGTCGCGCTGAAGGCACCATCAGCGACTTGATCCCCTACACTTACTTCCTGGAGCGTGCCGTGCGTAGAGTGGTGGATGAAGCTGTGGAGGAGCGGGAACAGGAACAGCTACGGCAGGAGGAGTCGTGGGACCAATTTTCAGCCGAACCACAGGTTTCCTCAACACCTGCGGCACCACAGAGGGGGGAGGAGGAGGAAGAAGAGTCGTCGTGTGGGGAAGGAGAGGAGTCAGACTCGGATGATTATGAGGAAGGTGTTTCTGTGGAGGAGGAAGAGGCGGCAGCAGCAGAAGAACAACTGCAGCAGCCGTCACAGGGGGCTTCTGCTGCTCCACGTTCCCATGGTATTGTTCATGGCTGGGGGGAGGAAGAGGAGTTGCGTGACGTCACTGTGGAAGAGCAAGAGGAGATGGAGAGTACGTCTGGATCCGACTTTGTGCAGATGGCCTCTTTCATGTTGTCCAGCCTGTTGAGGGACCCCTGTATCAAAAAACTCAAGGCGAATGATCTGTACTGGGTGGCCACGCTACTAGACCCTCGGTACAGGCACAAAGTGGCAGACCTGTTAGCAACTCAACACAAGGCGGAAAGGATGCAGCACTTGCAGAACAAGCCGTCAATGATGCTTTACAATGCATTTAAGGGTGATGTGACAGTACAACGCAATAAAGGTACCACTGGCAGTATTCCTCCTCCTCCTCACCAGTCCACGCAGGCAAGGACAGGACGCTCCAGCGATCTCGGGGTGATGTCGGACATGCGGACATTCTTTAGTCCAACGCCTCGCAGTAGCCCTTTGGGATCCACCCTCCACCAACGCCTGGACCGGCAGGTAGCCGACTACCTGGCCTTAAGTGTGGATGTACACACTGCGACTGCGAGCAGCGACGATGAACTCTTGTTCTACTGGTTGCGCATGCTTGACCTGTGGCCAGAGCTGTCCCAATTTGCCATACAACTTCTCTCTTGCCCTGCCGCAAGCGTCCTGTCAGAAAGGACCTTCAGTGCAGCTGGAGGCATTGTCACTGAGAAGAGAAGTCGCCTAAGTCATGACAGTGTTCAGTACCTGACCTTTATCAAAATGAACGAGGCATGGATCCCTGAGGGCTATTGCACGACCGAAGACTAAGTCTATCCCCACACACAGCATCTCTGCCTGCAGGCCGCTTGACTGCCTTCTCCGCCACCACCACCACCAGGGTCCAGGACTCTAGGCAGATTCCAGAATTTTTAAGGCCGCTGCTAGCAGCGGCCGCTATACTAATTTTTCTGGGGCATGCACATGCCTGCCTAATTTTTCTGGCTGAACTGCAGGCGGCTGCAACAAAAAAACAAAAGGCATGTACATGTGCCCATCCCCCTTCGTGATCATTACCTTGCCGCGGTGAAGGGGCTTGCGTATCGCAATGAAGCAATGACCGCCGGCTACATGAGTGTCTCGGGTGGGGGAGGCACACCAAAGATAATAAGGTCGTTGTTTCATTGTGGTCAGACCAAATTTGATCAGCTGGACAGTCACTGTTCTGTCATTCAGCTACATCAGCCGGGCGACCATATGGGCTGAAAAGCCACCATCACCTGCACTCTCGTCATGGTGCGCACCAGTCCAGCACGCCCGTCACTACACAAACGGCTGTTTGCAGTCACTGCATACCTTTCACTGCATCTGTGACTGCAGTGCACATTATACCTGGCAGTCATTGCATAACTTGCACTTGAATGGATACAGTTTTAAACAATTTAAAAATACAACCATCTACATTTTAAAACAATTTAAAAATACAACCATCTACAGTTTCAAACAATTGAAAAAAAAGGCAAAAAACTTGCCCTCCGTAAAACATTCTTGGCAAATGCTTTCAACTTGGTTTTTCTTCCGCTTTGTCAAGGGTCCATCTGATCACAGATGCCTGGTCTGCAAAGCACGGTCAGGGCAGCTACAGCATGGGTCTCAGCAGGCTCCCACTTCGGGCCGGAATCCAACCGTCATTCCACGCCCATTACCCGTGGTGACAATGTCAGACTTGCCCGCCTCCATATGATTCTCGTGAAAGGAATGTGGTGTCATCTTTGCCCGCCATAACTGGTTCTCGTTAAAGGATTTAAAGTACATTCATTTCAAATACAGCAAACCCTCGATAGTCCTCCTGTATTGTTATTTTTGGTCACTACCTCGGGGCGGGCGTGCATGCCTGACTGCTGCCCTCCTTGGATGTGTAGTGGTAGCCGTTGCTCAGGCTCCACACCGGATTCCATCCCTCATTCCCCGGCCATTACCCGGGGTCACAATGCCAGACTTGCCCGCCTCCATAGGATTCTCATTGTAGCGGTACTGAACAAGTACCGCTACAAGTAGAAAATGTAATTTAAAAACAAAACGTAAGCTTTTTAACAATGCCATGGAAAGTTGAGAAGGCAGTCACACATTACCTGACATCACTGAGTGAGGAAGAGCAATCTCGCCATGTTGCACAGTAGTCCAGAGAGTCAGGCTGGAAGAAGGAAGGTCCAGAGAGTGAGTGACAATCAAGGTAAATGTCACTGAGTGATCTGGAGACTATCTCTTAATAGTAGAGATAGCTCTCGAGGTCGGGCAAGCCAGGTCGGCAACACACGGTCAGATAAGGTACAAAGACAGAAAGCTAATTCGGTATCCAAGGCTAGCAGGGTTTGGCAACAGAGTATCAGATATGCGAGGTACCGAATCAGAGATCAGAGGAGTAGTCAGGAAAGCAATAAGTCATAACAGATAGCAAACAATGCCTAGTCTGGGTGTGAGGTCCTTGGTCTCTACACCCTGGAACTAGTCTGATGTATAACAGAATGATAACACAAGTTCCCTAGTCTGGGTGTGTGTGAGGTCCGTGGTCTCTACACCCTGGAACTGGTCTAAGCATAAATAGAATACAATACAAGTAATCTGGCTCAGTGTGAATTCCCAGGTCCACCTGGTTCAAACACACTGCAGGATCTGACTAAGGTCTGAGTGCTTCCACGTAGTGTTCGCAACGGCAGACAACTTGTGACTGACCAGCAGCAACTATATATAGTGTAGTGGTCTCAGGCGCCACCTCTAAGTGATGGACCAATAGAAACTTGCTCTGGTGTCAGCTGACCAGCCTGGTCAGCTGGTTCCCTCTTGGCCGTCATATAAGTTCTGCCTCTCAGTGCGCGCGTATTCCTAAACCTGTGTGAACTAACAGACTCAGCCACACCAGAGGCACGCTGCTGCGTGCAAACCGCCGCGCTGGACGCGGAACCAGCCGCCTCGCTGTCAGTACATGCGGCGACTTTTCCGCGTTCTGCCATGTTACCAGACGCACGCCTCCACGTGAAAACCGCCGTGTTGGACGCAGAATCAGCCGCCTTGCTGTCAGAACGCGCGGCGGCTTTTCCGCGTTTTCTCACAATCTATGCTTAAGAGTGGTACACACACTGAATAGCAGCGTTCCACACCTGTTACATAATCTGTGACTTTGTAGTGTGTATGTGGTGCTTGTACATGGACTTTTGTATGAAATTATAGCTGACTTACAGCATAATTTCACTGAGGATGGAGGAGTCCCCTATATGAGTGCAGTGTTCTAAGTGTGATTTCATTTTATAGATAATACTATTGATCTCATGTTTTAGTGTAAAAAAAAAAAAACCTTAATAATCTCTGCTATCTTACAAAGATCTATTGGTTAGTTTGCAACACAACAATCTTTAAACATTCCCCTCGTACTGTCATTGAAAGACAGAAACAATGAGCAGAATACGAAAATCTGGCACCAATGCAATTTAATGCACGAACAGTCAAACAGCAGCAACAAAAATGCAAGTGCATAAAAAGCTAATGCAAGTGTCATATATAGACAATAGGTCAAAGTGCCGTGCAGCTACTTATCTCGTCCGAAGCGCGTTGTACTGTGCTGGATACACAAGGGCAGTGGGCTCCTATGGTACACGGCCTTTCGTGGTAAAAACAGAAACGAAAAGAGAAATGAAATACATTCAATATATACAATTTATTCAAAGCATCCAAAATTTTTCTGAACCATACCAGGATTAGAGATGGCTTCAACGGTTCACCCGGCGGGTAGTTCGCGAGAATTTCAGCTGTTCGTGTCCGTGGTGGGCCAGTAACACATAGCGTGTTCTGCCCCTATACCGCATCATTGGGCTAAATTTTGACCCTCTACATTAGTCAGTAGACACATGGCAGCCAATCAGGCTGCACTACCCCACGGACCCCCACACCACCAATAAAAACACAGCAGCGTCGGCCATGTTCTCAGTCTCTGTCTGCTGCTGTAGTGAGAGGAAGGGAGAGACACAGCTGAAGATATAACAACAAAAGTTGTTTAGGTCAGTGTTTCTCAACATTTTATTGGTATGTACCCCATTTAAAACCCTGTACTCACCAAGTACCTCCTAGCATAGTAAACATTATCACAAGTACCCCTTGAAAAATATATGTTTAATCGTAGTACATGATAATTGGTTCTAAACCATTTCCAAGCATTTACTATTGCTTTTAATTTGCTAAAATTCCAACTTATTTTTGTTTAAATAAGATTTATTTTCTAATTCTAATCTGATTTTCTAAAACTCTAAATTTGTTATTCTTTGTTAAGTATATCAAGTCCGAGTACCCCCTGGAACCATCACAAGTACACCCTGGGGTACGCATGCCACAAGTTGAGAACCTATGGTTTAGGTGATACCTTTAATGACTGTACAAGATTCCTTTGCAAGCTTTCAAAACATTTTCTTCTTCAGACATGTTTCAGAATTGGATCAGAACCATACAAAGTATTGTCACATACACAGGCTTTATATATGATATTGTAGAGTATCCTGCAGTCTGATCTCATGCGAGTCTTCCTCTTTTTTTTTTTTTTTTTTTAATTTAAATGATCTCATCAAAGATTAGATCTATTTACTCTAAAGCAGGCATGTCAAACCGGTTCTAAGAGGGCCGAGGTCCTCACACATTTTTGACACAGCTCAAATGAATTGATGGTCTGAATCAGGAAAGGTGTGGTCAGGTAGAACACATTTCTCTCTTTCTCAGTCCATCCTAAACACTGGCATGGATCTGGCCCTCCAGGCCTGGAGTTCGACACATGTGCTCTAAAGGCTCTATACAATGGGTAGAGACATGAACATGCCTGAAGAAGAAACTTAGTTTCGAAAGCTTGCAAAGGAATCTTGTACAGTCATTAAAGGTATCACCTAAACAACTTTAGTTGTTATGTCTTCGGATTCTCTCCATGACTAATACCGGACCTCACACAGCTGCTGAAGATAGGGAAAGTGTTAGTTAGGCTCTTGTTAGCTTGCTCCTCGCTGAAATTTGTTGCTGAAAACACCCCAAAAAAGCTCTTTTGAGGGCTAATATTCTTCTGATGGGTTTGTGTGTGTGTCACTGACACTGCATATATACAGCCCTGTCCATCACAGCTGGCCCTTGCTGTACTGTACAAGAAATGGAGTTTTGTATAAACAGTTTCTCTATTTATTCTTCAATCAAAATATCTTCAAAGCTGCGGACAAGATGTATGGGTATAAGTTCAGAGTTCCAATTCACATAAGACTACCTGACACGTGTTTCATGGCCAAAACCGCTTCCTCAGAGGCACACCGTATACAAACATATGTTAAAAAACATACAATATAGACCGTATGATCTATGCATGTCAGGATATGAAGGCAATACAAAAATATATATATTTATCTTACCAGCTATGGGTCAAAGGCAAGTGCAGCCGCCTAGTGGGTTGTCATTATGGGATGCTGTGTCTAGAATTCTGAGAAAAAAATAATTGAAGTCTGTATTATAAAAAGAAATTTGGAAAAAGTGATGTGCTGTGAATCATTTCCGGATTCACTGTATATAGTATTTTTTCCTGGTGCACTAAAAGCAACAGAGCTGCAGCCACTAGGATTTGCTCAGTAGGCAGTAGCAGTGTTAGGGAGTATTGCACAAGGTCTCCTTACTGAATAGGTGCTGGCTTATGGAACAGAATGGGCTTGATTCACAAAAGGGTGCTAACATAGTTAGCATGCCTATAAGCTTTGGATATGAAAACTAGGGTGCTAAGTAGTTTGCACGTCCAAAGCTGTTACTGATTGCGCACAAAGTTTAGCGGTGCACGTAAAACGGCGCACCGTCCGCGTGAAAAATAGCCTGATAAGCGTACTTTGCATGCGAACGGTGTGACATTACGCGAGCACTGCGCAGCGCTAAACTTTGCGTGTGGAAACTAGGGTTTTTTCACAGGCGTGCTAACACTTAGCACCCTTTTGTGAATCAAGCCCCAAGAGTTGTTTTGAATTCTGGTCTCCTGTGTCATAGGCAGAGCTCTTAACCAATACATTACCAGACACTAAAATTAAAAGGGGAAGAGAATCGGCAGGATTGCCAGGCAACTTATGTAAGTGCCTGTTTTTTATGGCCTTAATACTCTAATTTTTGTATTTTTCACACAAACTGTATTTGAAGAAACTGAGAAATGTAGTGGGTCAAGCCTAAACATTTTGTAATGTATGTCCAAATGCACTAAAGTTCACCTGCAACTTACAGAGACTCTGAAGTCTCCAGAAAATGAGGTTTTTACTTTAAAAACCTCATTAACATTATTGCCCCTCTTAAAACGCCACAGAACCGCGGCTGAAACCCCCCCCCCAATTACCCCAAACTCACAGGGGTGCACGGCAGGCTCCTTCCGCATAGAGGCAGCGCAGCTCTGCCTCTAGACGCGTCTATCAGCCCGGATCAACGCCTATCCCCCGCCCCTCTCAGTCTTCCTTCACTCGCTGATAGATGCGAATGGAAGCGGCAGCGAAATCCAGGACCAAGAAAGTCGTGGATTTTGCCTGCCCTGTTACCCCCGTGAGTTTGGGGTGATTGGGGAGGTTTTCAGCAGCAGTTCTGCGGCGTTTTAAGAGGGGCAATAATGTTAATGAGGTTTTTAAAGTAAAAACCTCATTTTCTGGAGACTTCAGAGTCTCTTTAACCGCTTCACAACTGAGGGGTTTTACCCCTTCAGCATCCGAGCAATTTTCTCCTATCAGCGCTCCTTACATTCATTCACCTATAACTTTATCATTACTTATCACAATAAAATGAACTATATCTTGTTTTTTTCACCACCAATTACGTTTTCTTTAGGTGGGACATTATGCCAAGAATTATTTTATTCTAAATGTGTTTTAATAGGAAAATAGGAAAACATTTGGAAAAAAAAATATTTTTCAGTTTTCCGCCATTATAGTTTTTAAATAATGCATGCTACTATAATTAAAATCCATGTAACTTATATGCCCATTTGTCCCGGTTATTACACCATTTAAATTATGCCCCTATCACAATGTTTGGCGCCAATATTTTATTTGCAAATAAAGGTGCATTTTTTTCAGTTTTGTGTCTATCCCTAATTACAAGCCCATAGTTTATAAAGTAACAGAGTTATAACCTCTTGATATAAATATTTAAAGATTTCAGTCCCTAAGGTAACTATTTAAGTTTTTTTTTTTTTTTTATTGTAATTTTTTTTATTTATTTTAATATTGCAAAAAAAAAAATATTGGTAACAATTGGGGAGTGTGGGAGTTAATGAGTTAAATTTAATAGTAAAAAAATAATGTATTTGTATGTGAAAATTTTTTTGGGGTGTAGTATTACTTTTTGGCCACAAGATGGCCACATTTTTTTTCAGGCGTCCTGCAAGCGTCGGAAGGACGCTTGCTGGAAGGGAGGCTGGGAAACTGAGTTTCTTCACAATGATCGCGCTGCTTCTCGTAGAAGCAACCGATCATTGCGGGGGCAGAGATCAACGAACGGGAATGGATTTTCCCGTTCATTGATCTCCGAGCGGGCGGCGGCGTGCACGATCGCGGGAGTGCGAGCGGGAGCGCAGACAGTGGCGGGAGCGGCGGGGGGTGCGTATATCTACGCTCCGGGCGGGGAACTGAAGTCCAAAGGAGCGTAGATATACTGTACCCTAGCGGCGAAGTGGTTAAGTTGCAGGTGAACTTTAGTGTATTTGGACATACATTACAAAATGTTTACTGTTTTAATGTAAAAACCTAATTTTCTGGAGACTTCAAAGTCTCTTTAAAGTATGTGAAAATTGCGAGCTACAGTGTACTCATATGTTTTATTTGTTGTCATGTAGATGTTACAGAGCTGAAAGTTTTTGTTGACCTGGCCTCCATCTCTGCTGGGGAGAACGCTATGGATATAGACCACGTTTCTTGCTTCCATGACACTGTGCTGGGGTACTCTCCATTACTGTATGAAGTACTGCCCAACTTTGGGTTTAATGACTTAAGGAAATGTTTGGAAAAATTGTGGAGAGCTTTGGAAAGTGACCCAGGTCTTCCGGAAAAGCTGGTATTTAAATCCTTTTTATTTTGTCCTTAAAGTGATATGAAACTCAGCATTTCTTCTTTGCTCTAAAAGATTCTCTTACAGCAGAATAGCATGTTTCAGTGCAAAACTTAGTTCCGATGCAATGCCTACATTATCTTGTTTGCTTCCATATTAGCCACTATTATTAAACATTGCTAGCAGTCCTTAAAGGACCACTATCGTGAAAATAGTAGGCAGTTAAAATGTGACAGATGACCGGTTTTGGGCCAGCCCATCTTTTTAAGGGGGATTCTCAGGGCTTTCTTTGTTTTCAAGAGCATTTCCTGAACAACAGTTGCAAAATCTAACTGACATAATAGTGTGCAAGTGATTAGGGAGGCCGGCTGGTATCTTGCTATTTTGGCAGTTAAACTGCTGTTCAGGAAATGCTGTTGAAAACAAAGCAAACCCTTGAAATACCCTATGAGGAGATGGATTGTCCCAAAACCTGTCGGTTCTGTCAGATTTTAAATGCCTACTTTTTTTCGCGATAGTGGTCCTTTAAAGGGACACTGTAGGGGGGTCGGGGGAAAATGAGTTGAACTTACCCGGAGCTTCTAATGGTCCTCCGCAGACATCCTGTGCCTGCGCAGCCACTCCCCAATGCTCCGGTCCCGCCTCCCGTTCACTTCTAGAATTTCAGACTTTAAAGTCTGAAAACCACTGAGCCTGCGTTGCCGTGTCCTCGATCCCGCTGATGTCACCAGGAGCGTACTGCGCAGGCACAGACCATACTGGGCTTGCGCAGTATGCTCCTGGTGACATCAGCGGGATCGAGGACACGGCAACGCAGGCGCAGTGGTTTTCTGACTTTAAAGTCTGAAATTCTAGCAGTGAACCGGAGGCGGGGCCGGAGCATTGTTGAGTGGCTGCGCAGGCACAGGATGTCTGCGGAGGACCATTAGAAGCTCCGGGTAAGATCAACTCATTTTCCCCCGACCTAACACCCAAAGTACCTGCACTCAGAACCCACATGACACACATTGCCCAACCATAGCTAGCACCCAGTGCAGGCATGGCACCAAGTATTCACACCTATGTAATACCCAGTACCTACACCCAACACCCACATGCTTCATCTGCAGTAGTTCCTGTTGCAATAAGCCTCCACTTAGTGCTCCTCATAAACACCAAGCACTCACACATATGACATCCAGTACTTGCACCCAGAACTCACAAGGGACTGAGTACCTGCAATCAGCCAGAATCCACATGACACCTTCTGCCATCACCCAAAACCCACATGGCACCCAGCATCTGCCTTTAGCACCCACATGACAACAAATACCCCACTAGCCAGCACCTATCACCCATATGTCCCCATGTACTCACTCCCAGTACCCACTTGACACTCAGTATTTGCATCTAAGACCCACATACCCCCATAATCAACTCCCACATGGCACAGTACTCACACGTCACCAAGTTCCAAAAACATTATATGCACCTAGTACCATACAATGACCAGCACCCAAATAGCACCCAGTACCCATCCTTGGTCCGAACCCATATGAGACTCAGTAATCTCCCATGGCACACATCCAGACCACACATGGCACTCCCTACTCACTCATGTCCAACACTCACATGGCTCCCTGTACCAATTAGCACTCACATGGCACCAACTATTGTTTATCACCATCTGCTACTCATTCAGCACCCAATACTGCATAGCACCCACTGAAAATAAACACCCAACACAAACTGGACCTTGGTACCCACAGCAGCTTGACACAGACTGTACTTTGGCATCTTGGCACCCACTGCAACTTAGCACAAGGTGAACCTTTGCATCTTACCATCTACTGCATCTGGGCACCCACTGCACCTTGGCACTTAAATACCCCCCTAGCCAGAAACAAGGGGGGGGGGTATGCGGGGGAAGGCGTTGCCAGGCCCCTTTTTTAAATTTGAGCATCCCCCACTTAAGGACCCCCTGCTCCTCCTGCTCTGATTCAGGCACCCCACAACAACTTATTACCACTCGCCCGGCCGCCACCTCCACCACTAGCACCACAGCCGCTCCACTTGATATGTCAGAGGAATTATTCACACATTTGTGTAATGAATATAGTGATGCACAAGCATTATTGGAAGAGGATGAAGGCGATAAGGATGTCACACGACAACCATGTCCAGTCAGGTGTCATGATGATGTTGTAGTACATGTTGTTGGTGCCTTTTTGGAGGTGTCTGCTACAAGTGAAGCAGATGATGATGATGATGTGTCCATGGATGTCACATGGGTGCCCCCAAGAAGAGATGAAGAACAAGGGGACAGTTCAGATGGGGAGACAGAGAGGAGGAGGAGGTGAGTTGTTGTAACTAGCAGAGGGCAGGGCCGGCCCGCCCATGAGGCGGGGTGAAACGTTTGCCTCAGGCGGCACTTCTGGGGGGCGGCACCCGCCCGTCCATGTGTGTGGGGGGCCGCCCGAGCTGGAGGGGATAGCGGGCAGGAAGGGGGTATTGGGCCTAGCGGCGGGGAGGGGGGTCGGACCCCCCCTCCCTCGCCTGGGTCCCCCGTCCTCCGCTCCCCTCCAGCTTTAACAAGTTCCGTGCTGGCTGCACCTATTTGTAAGAGGCAACGGGCGGGGATTACTCACCTCTTCCTCGTTCCTGGTCAGCGTGCGCTCCACTGACGTCACTTCCTGCTACGCCGCAGGAAGTGACGTCAGTGGAGCGCACGCTGGCCTGGAACGAGGAAGAGGTGAGTAATTGCCGCCCGTTGCCTCTTACACATAGCTGCAGCCAGCGACATCACTTTTAAAGCTGGAGGGGAGCGGAGGATGGGGGACCCAGGCGAGGGAGGGGGGGGTCCGACCCCCCTCCCTGCCGCTAGGCCCAATACCCCCTTCCTGCCCGCTATCCCCTCCAGCTCGGGCGGCCCCCTACAGCCACGGCTTGGGGGGGGGGGGGGGGCGTCGGCGAAAATTGCCTCAGGCGGCAAAAAGTCTAGGGCCGGGCCTGGCAGAGGGAGATCGTCAAAAGGAGCTAGTGGCACTGCCACACAGCATGTATCAGCACATGGGGTCAGCCAGCCAACTTCTGCTGTTACTACCACCAACACTAGTAGAATGCCGTCAATCTAAAGCTCACCAGTGTGGACATTTTTTGTGTTTGTCTCTGACAACAGCAATGACATTTTCAGCAGTGCCATAAGACGCTGAGTTGTGGGAAGTCCAACACCCATCTAAGTTCAACTGTTTTAATAAGGCACCTAACCTCCAAACACCAAGAAACACATGAGGAGAATCAGCACCCAAAGTCTAAGCCACCTTCATCCTGGTCCAGCTTCTTCAGCCACATCACCCTTTGCTGTCCTTGTCCCTTCACAGCCACCCTCCACTTTGCTTCTCATCCTTGAGCAGTTCCTGCTCATCTGCCCACAGTCAGGTTCTGTCAAGGACAGTTTTGAGTGTAAGAAACCAATGTCTCCGAGTCACCCCCTTGCCTGGCATCTGACAGCTAACTTGTTGGAACTGTTAGCCCGCCAGCTGTTACCATACAAGCTGGTGGAGTCTGAGGCCTACCAGGGGTGATTTCGCTGATCTGGGCAGCGTGGGCTCTACAGCCCACAGCACAGATCAGCAAGGAGGCTGAGCGATCAGACTTACCCCCTTTTTTCCCCATTAGGGGGATGTCCTGCTGGGGGGGGTCTGATCGCCGCCGGCTCTGTTCGTTCGGCGGGGGGCTCCTCAAAGCCCCCCTCCGCAGCGAATTTCCTCCTCCGTCCCCTTCCGTCTCTCCCCTTCCTCCTATGGGCAGCGCAGGACGGAGATCCATCCTGCGCCGCCTAGAGTGAATGCCGGCGAATCAGAATGCGGCGATCCCCGGCCAATCAGAGGCCGGGGATCGCCGATCTACGTCACGGCGCTGCTGCGCAGCAGCGCCGTGTGATGTAAACAGCGGGGAATTCTTCCCCGTATGTTTACATTATGCGTGCGAGCCGCGATCGGTGGCTCGCACGCTGTTCACGGAGGCAGTCTCCGTGAACTAGCATGGAAAGGCCGCTCGATCGAGCGGCCGTTTCCATGCTATACCACTAACGACCCGCCGACGCCTATGGGCGTTAGGCGGTCGTTAAGTGGTTAAAACATTTGTTGTGATTGGGACACTGTAGTGGAAGGTACCCAGGAGAATTTTCCGAGGAAGGAAATCCCCAACCTGTACTGTAATGTGGAAAGCCAAAACAAGGCATCTTTGGCACACAGTATTGCGGCAAGGGCAGTGTCGAACTACCGAGGATTTTCTCGGGAGGCCCCGCCTCCACATCTCCGGTGGACCCCGCCTCCACTCCTGGGGTGAACAAATCGCTGCCTGCAGCAAAAAGCTTCTCCTCTCAGCATCTAAATCAGTCACGCTGAGAGGCTGCTGCAGACTAGGATGTCAGGGTAGCTCCGCCCCCATGTGATGCTGGGCTGGGAGCCTGGGGCGTATGATTTAAACTTCAAAGGCTCCAGGCAGGCATGTAGCTGAACTGTGCGGACAATACACGGTACGTCCTGTGTACAGCTAAGAGCAGCACTTCTCCTGCCTGACATGAATGCTCCTATCAGCTGGAGCTCCTTGCCGCCTGTCACAGCCCTGCTCTCTCTCTCCCTGCAGTTATTAGACACTTGCTTGGCTGGCAGGGGAGAGGAGAAAGTGAAGTGCCCCTGCAGCAGCCCCCGCCCCCCACCCGAGATATGAACACACACAGAAGCTCTGGAGCCAGGAGGACCTCACAGCTGCTTGTGTTCCTGCTCCAGAGACAGGCATCCTCCATCAGTACTGCACAGGAGAAGGTATGCAGACAGGCATCCTCCATCAGTACTGCACAGGAGAAGGTATGCAGACAGGCATTCTCCATCAGTACTGCACAGGAGAAGGTATGCAGACAGGCATCCTCCATCAGTACTGCACAGGAGAAGGTATGCAGACAGGCATCCTCCATCAGTACTGCACAGGAGAAGGTATGCAGACAGGCATCCTCCATCAGTACTGCACAGGAGAAGGTATGCAGGCAGACACTGCTGGAACTTCATGTCCTGTGTGAAGATTCTTCACTTGTGTTACAACAAGGAGGTGGATCACCTGCACTGCAGCACTGGAAATTGTAAAGGTGTATTGGAAGGCAGGCTGTTAGCGTTGTTAGCAGTTTTGCTTTAGTGCCCTTTCTCCCTCCCCCCACTCTTTTCCTCTCCCCCCAGCTTGGACTCTCTCCCCCCCTCTCTTCCTTTCCCCTCCCTCCATCTTGTCCCTGCTGTCTCTCTCTCTCTCTCCCTGTCTCCCCCCCCTTCCATCTTGTACTTTCCCTCCCTCTCCTGCCCCCCTTCCGTCTTGTTCTCTCTATCACCCCCCCCCCCTCCTTTTCCTCTAATCCCTCTTCCATCTTTTCTCTCCTGTCTTGCACTGCCAGGGATGTAACTACAGTCCTCCAGGCCCCCCAGCAAAAAACTACTGTTTGCCACCCACATGATGGTGGCTTCCATTACCTCCCCCCTCCCCCCCCCAAATAAAATAAAATAAATAAATAATGGTATACAAGATGTCAGCGTCCCCCTCCCCTTATCACCCTTTAGGCAGAGCATAATGTGTACATTATCTTCTCCAAGCTACAGAACAGGTCCTCTTCGCTCCACTTCAGTATATCTCATCACCATGCTGTGCAGCCAATCACCATGTGGCTCTTTATATATGTTATCGAGAGCTACATAATAGACTGTATGCTGCAGCGATGAGCTAAACCAAAGGGGAGTGAAAAGGGCCTGTCCTGCTGAACCCAGAGAGCAGGTAATGTATAATGCTCCGCCTCTACTCAGCATGGTAACCACCGGGAGTTTTTGGTGCAAGTGTTATGCTCATGCCCCCATCTCACTCCTTTCCACTTTCCTCGCTCATTTTGCTTTCTAATTGTAGTCTGTCCTACCATATTATTATTATGTATTTATATAGCACTGACATCTCCTGCAGCACTTTACACAGTACATAGTCATGTCACTGACTGTCCTCAGAGGAGCTCACACTCTAATCCTACCATAGTCATAGTCTAATGTCCTACCATATTATTATTATGTATTTATATAGCACTGACATCTCCTGCAGCACTGTACAGAGTACATAGTGATGTCACTGACTGTCCTCAGAGGAGCTCACACTCTAATCCTACCATAGTCATAGTCTATTGTCCTACCATATTATTATTATGTATTTATATAACACTGACATCTCCTGCAGCACATTACAGAGTACATAGTCATGTCACTGACTGTCCTCAGAGGAGCTCACACTCTAATCCTACCATAGTCATAGTCTAATGTCCTACCATATTATTATTATGTATTTATATAGCACTGACATCTCCTGCAGCACTTTACACAGTACATAGTCATGTCACTGACTGTCCTCAGAGGAGCTCACACTCTAATCCTACCATAGTCATAGTCTAATGTCCTACCATATTATTATGTATTTATATAGCACTGACCTCTTCTGCAGCATTTTACAGAGCACATAGTCATGTCACTGACTGTCGTCAGAGGAGCTCACACTCTAATCCCACCATAGTCATAGTGTAATGTCCTACCATATTATTATTATGTATTTATATAACACTGACATCTCCTGCAGCACATTACAGAGTACATAGTCATGTCACTGGCTGTCCTCAGAGGAGCTCACAGTCTAATCCTACCATAGGCATAGTCTAATGTCCTACCATATTATTATGTATTTATATAGCACTGACATCTTCTGCAGCACTGTACAGAGTACATAGTCATGCCACTGACTGTCCTCAGAGGAGCTCACAATCTAATCCTACCATAGTCATAGTCTAATGTCCTACCATATTATTATTATGTATTTATATAGCACTGACATCTTCTGCAGCACTGTACAGCGTACAGAGTCATGTCACTGACTGTCCTCAGAGGAGCTCACAATCTAATCAATGTCATATGTATGGTAACTAGGACATTACTTTACTTTATATTAAAAGAGCAGGACTCTATGCAAAGTTATGCTGGGAAGTAGTGTCTCTGAATTACAATGCTGCTATTTACATTTCGCCCTGTTCGTGAAACATCATGATTATGCCCACCTTCCGGTGCATGGTCTCTCTTTTTTTTTTTTTTTTTCACCACAATTGTGGGAAATATCCAATCTTCAATCTTCACCTCCCACCTGCTCACAACCTACTCCTTCTCCACCCTATCCTCCCCTCACCTCCTTCACTCCTACTACCACTGAGGAGGTCAACCACCTACTGCAGACTTCCCATACCACTACCTCCCCCCTTGACCCTATCCCTTCTGATCTACTTCAGCCTCACTTCACGGATCTGGCCCCAGTCCTCACTACCATGTTTAACCTCTCCCTATCCACAGGCACCTTCCCCTCAGACTTCAAGCAGGCCACTGTACTGCCTCTGCTCAAGAAACCCTCCCTCGACCCCCTCGCTACCCTCCAACTACCGCCCGATCTCCCTCCTCCCCTTCGCCTCAAAACTCCTTGAGCGTCTGGTTCACAAACGCCTGACCCAGTACCTCAATGCCAACTCACTACTAGACCCACTGCAATCTGGATTTCGGCCTGCCCACTCAACCGAAACGGCTCTCACCAAAGTGGTCAATGACCTTGCCTTAGCTAAAGCTGAAGGTAAATACACCATTCTCCTCCTCCTTGACCTTTTAGCAGCTTTTGATACAGTAGATCATCCCCTACTCCTCCAGTCCCTCCAATCCATGGGCATTCACGATCTCGCCCTGACCTGGCTTTCATCCTACCTCTCCAACCGCTCCTTCACGACCTCCTTCAATGAGTCCTCGTCCACCCCCAACCACCTCTCAGTGGGAGTCCCCCAAGGCTCGGTCCTTGGCCCCCTACTGTTCTCCCTATACACATCCTCCATTGGCAAGGTTATCTCCTCCATGGGTTTTAACTATCATCTGTATGCAGATGACACCCAAATCTATCTCCACACCCCTGACATATCCACCACTACCATGGACAAGGTCTCCTCCTGCCTATCTGCCATCTCCTCCTGGATGTCCGCTAGGTTCCTAAAACTAAATCTAGACAAAACAGGAATTTATGATCTTCCCACCCCGGTCATCCCTGGACCTCCCAGATGTGTAGGTCACTGTTAACCACACTACTATTCACCCTACCTCTCAAGCCCGCTGTCTGGGTGTCACCCTGGACTCCGCACTCTCCTTCACTCCCCACATCCAAAACCTTACAAAGTCCTGCAACTTCCACCTTTGTAACATCTGTAAGATTCGCCCTTTCCTGACCCCTGCCACCACCAAACTCCTCATCCATGCCCTCATAATTTCCCGCCTCGACTACTGCAATGCCCTTCTGTCTGGACTCCCTAAGACCCGAATAGCCCCACTGCAGTCCATCATGAATGCGGCTGCCAGAATTATCCACTCCTCCCATCGCTCCACCAGGGCGACTCCCCTCCGTGAATCCCTCCACTGGCTTCCTATCCAGTCCAGAATCAGATTCAAGATATTGTGTCTGACCTACAAATCCATCCACAAAACCTGTCCAACCTACATTTCTGATCTTACTCAGAGATACACACCAAGCCGCTCACTCCGCTCCTCCAATGAACTTCGCCTGACCGTCCCCCGCATCACCCAGTCCCATGCACGCCTCCAAGACTTCTCAAGAGCCGCTCCGACACTATGGAACTCCCTACCTCCACCCATTAGGGCAGCCCCCTCCTTCAACACCTTCAAGAAGGCCCTCAAAACTCACCTTTTCACTCTTGCCTACCACCCCTCACAATTGCTCTAAACCCACAGCCGAACTCTGGTCCCCTACCTCTCGTGTCCCTAACTCTCCCTCTAGATTGTAAGCCTTTGGGCAGGGTCCTCACTCCTTTTGTGTCCTACCTGATCATGCACCTCTATTACTGTGCACCCATGCTATGCATTTGAGTGAACCTAACTTGCCTAATCTCCATGCTCCCATCCAGTGACTGACTAAGCATTACCTTGTACTCATACTGTGCTGTGTGATCTGGTTTTCTTGTATTCCTGTATTGTCATATTGCTGTTTGTCACCCCTAAATATTGTCTGTAACCTAAATTAATGTTCAGCGCTGCATAATATGTTGGCGCTTTATAAATATAACAAATAAATAAATAAATAAATGTGGGCTCCAAGTTCAAATTTCTCTGGTGGGTCCCCAAGGTCCCAGTCCGACCCTGAGTGTATATGAGCCCAAAATGGGGGGGGGGGGGGAGGGAGGAGAGGGTGGCGGGCCCCAGGCTGAAACTTCCTTGGTGGGCCCTTAGTGTCCCAGTCCGACCCTGGGCAAGGGTCCATATAACCACTGATACCTGGTCTGCTAAGCACAGTCAGGGCAGGTATATCACCTATACGGCACATTAGTTAAACCTGCTGACTGCTGGCAAGCATGGAATTGTGGGTCTCTGCAGTGGAGTTGGTGACACCTGCTGCCAGCTTGTCACCTGCTGACCACCACTGGCAAGCCTCCACTGCGTGGCTCTGCATTGGAGTTAGGGACTAGAGATGTAGCGAACGGTTCGCCGGCGAACGGTTCCAGGCGAACGTTGAGGGTTCGCGTTCGCCTGGACCAAGCGAACTTTTCCGGAAGTTCGATTCGCCACATAATGCACTATGAGGGTCAACTTTGACCCTCTGCATCACAGTCAGCAGGCACATTGTAGCCATTCAGGCTACACTAAGCCCTGGAGCCCCACCCCCCTATATAAGGCAGGCTGCGGTGGCCATTAGCCTCACTCATGTGCCTGCTAGAGACAGACTAGGGACAGCTGCTGCAGACTTGTTCTTCTAGGGACAGATTAGTTAGGTTATTGGCTGCTTAGCTTGCTCCTGGCTGATTATTATTGCTTTTATAGCACCCCTCAATAGCTCTTTTCAGAGCTAATCCTGTACTTTTTTTTTTGTGTGTGTGTCAAACTGACACTTTTGTTGCATGCACAGCCTTGCTAATTCACAGTGTGTGTGCCACTGCCAGCAGCCCAGCACATTCAGTGGCTACCTGTGTGTGTGACAGGGAGCTGCACATTGTACTACCCAGTACTGCATATACCCAGTACCTGTTGTGTTTACTTAACCCACCTCATCACTGCATATACCTAGCTTTGTGTTGAGTGAACCCACCTCACTGCATCTAAGTACCTTTACTGTTCAGTAAACCCACCTCACTGCATAGAACTACCTCTACTGTTCAGTGAACCCACCTCACTGCATATAACTACCTGTTGTGTTGAGTGAACCCAGCTCACTGCATATACCTAGCATCCCCCTGAGATGGACAAAATGGACAAACCAGGTAGAGGAAGAGGTAGAGGCAGACCCAGAGGAAGGCCACCAGGCACCGGCAGGTCTGTGCGAGGTGGTGTTGCTGTGATTTCGTGCCGTGGAAAGGCCAACTCTCATGTAGGGACAAGTGCCTTACGAAGGCACCTGGAGAGAAGGCACAAACAGCTATGGCAAGAACACCTGAGGAAAAGCAGCACCCAAAAGACAAGCCACCCTCCTTCTCTTCCTCCTTCAGGTGCATCGTCTTCATCCGCTTTCTCCCTTGCACCTTCACAGCCACCCTCCTCCACACCGCCTCTTCCCTTCAGCGGTTCCTTCTCCTCTGCCCACAGCAGTACCCAGCTGTCCTTGAAGGAAGTATTTGAGCGTAAGAAGCAAATGTCTGCCAGTCACCCTCTTGCCCGGCGTCTGACAGCTGGCGTGGCGGAACTATTAGCTCGCCAGCTATTACCATACAAGCTGGTGGAGTCGGAGGCTTTCCGTAAGTTTGTGGCCATTGGTACACCGCAGTAGAAGATACCAGGCCGCAATTATTTTTCACAAAAGGCCATACCCAAACAGTACCGTGCAGTTCAAGGGTCCACCTGACCACGGATGCCTGGTCTGCCAAGCACGGGCAGGGCCGGTACATTACATACACAGCCCATTGGGTCAACCTGGTGACCGATGACAGCAAGCAGGGAGTACGTGGCTGCGCAGCGGACTGACTTCTCACACCTCCACGGCTTGCAGGCAGGCCTCCAGCCACCTCCTCTCCGCCTGCTACCACCTCTTCACTGTCGTCATCCTCCTCCTCCTCCTCCTTGGCTGGTGCTGCAATCTCCTCTCCAGCTACACAGCCCCCACACCCCAGGGCCTATGCTGCATGCCAGGTACGACGGTGTCACGCAGTGTTAGACATGTCTTGCCTCAAAGCGGAGAGTCACACCTGGCTGCTCTTAACAAACAGGTGGAGCAATGGCTGACCCTGCACAAGCTTGAGATCGCAAACGTGGTGTGTGACAATGGCAGCAATCTGCATTTCTGCATTTCTGGCAGCATTTCTGCATTTCTGCGTTGAATTTGGGAAAGCTGACACACGTACTCTGCATGGCACATGTGCTGAATCTGGTCATGCAAAGATTTGTGTCCAAGTACCCAGGCTTAGAGGACGTCCTGAAGCAGGCCAGGAAGTTGTGTGGGCATTTCAGGCGCTCTTACACGGCCATGGCACGCTTTGTGGACATTCAGCGTAGAAACAACTTGCCAGTGAGACGCCTAATTTGCGATAGCCTGACTCGCTGGAATTCCACCCTGCTGATGTTCTCTCGCCTGCTAGACCAGGAGAAAGCAGTCACCCAGTACCTGTATCATTACAGTACAAGGACACAATCTGGGAGGATGGGGATGTTGTGGCCCAACAGCTGGACACTGATGCGAAATGCATGCAGGGTCATGGAGCCCTTTGAGGAGGTGACCAAACTGGTAAGTCGCGCTGAGGGGACCATCAGCGACTTGATCCCCTACGCCTACTTCCTGGAGCGTGCCGTGCGTAGATTGGTGGATACAGCTGTGGAGGAGCGTGAACGAGAACAGTTACTGCAGCAGGAGTCGTGAGAGCGATTTACACCCGAACCCGATGTTTCCACAACACCTGCGGCAGCACAGAGGGGGGAGGAGGAGCAGGAAGAAGAGGAGTCGTGTGGGGAAGGAGAGGAGTCAGACTCTGATGATGGTGATGAGGAAGGTGTTTCTGTGGAGGAGGAAGAGGCAGCGGAAGAAGAACAACCGCGGCAGCCGTCACAGGGGGCTTCTGCTGCTCCACGTTCCCGTGGTATTGTTCGTGGCTGGGGGGAGGAAGAGGAGTTGCGTTCCGTCACTGAGGAAGAGCAAGAGGAGATGGAGAGTACATCTGCATCCAGCTTTGTGCAGATGGCCTCTTTCATGTTGTCCAGTCTGTTGAGGGACCCCCGTATCAAAAAACTCAAGGCGAATGACCTGTACTGGGTGGCCACGCTACTAGATCCTCGGTACAGACACAAAGTGGCGGACCTGTTACCAACTCAACAGAAGGCGGAAAGGATGCAGCACTTGCAGAACAAGATGTCGATAATGCTTTACAATGCGTTTATGGGTGATGTGACTGCACAACGCAATCAAGGTACCAGTGGCAGTAACCCTCATCCTCCCAAGTCCACGCAGGCAAGGACAGGATGCTCCAGCGATCTCAGGGTGATGTTGGACATGCGGACATTCTTTAGTCCAACTCCTCGCCATAGTCCTTCCGGATCCATCCTCCACCAACGCCTGGACTGGCAGGTAGCCGACTACCTGGCCTTGAGTGTGGATGTAGACACTGCGAGCAGCGACGATGAACCCTTGGACTACTGGTTGCGCAGGCTTGACCTGCGGCCAGAGCTGTCCCAATTTGCCATACAACTTCTCTCTTGCCCTGCCGCAAGCGTCCTGTCAGAAAGGACCTTCAGTGCAGCTGGAGGCATAGTCACTGAGAATAGAAGTCACCTAAGTCACGACAGTGTTCAGTACCTGACCTTTATCAAAATGAATGAGGAATGGATCCCGGAGGGATACTGAATGACCGAAGACTAAGTCAGTCCCCACACACAGCATCTCTGCCTGCAGGCCACTTGCCTTCTCCGACACCACCAACAGGGTCTAGGACCCTAGGCGGATTCACTAATTTTTCTGGTGCGTGTACATGCCTGCCTAATTTTTCTGGCTGCACTGCGGGCGGCTACAACAAAAAAACAAAAGGCATGTACATGTGCCCATCCCCCTTCGTGATCATTACCTTGCTGCAGTGAAGGGGCTTGCGTATCACAATGAAGCAATGACCACCGGCTATTTGAGTGTCTCGGGTGGGGGTGGGACACAAAAGATAATAAGGTTGTTGCTTTATTGTGGTTAGATCAAATTTGATCAGCTGGACAGTCACTGTTGTTCTATCATTGAGCTACCACAGCCCGGCGACCATATGGGCTTTAAAACCGCCACGGCCTACACTCTCGCCATGGTGCGCACCAGTCCAGCATGGTGGCCGTCACTACGCAAACAGCTGTTTGCGGTGCGTTACACAGTGATTTTGGTGTGTCAGTGTGAAGCAGAACTCTAATTACACTCCCTGATTGATGTATACACATGCAAGATGTTTGAAGGCACGTTAGGCCTGCAATTTAGCATTCAATGTGATTTGTGCCCTTAAAACACTGCTTTGCGTCACATCCAGATTTTTCCCCGGGACTTTGGGCATGTATCCCACTCCGCCATGCCTCCCTCCAGGTGTTAGACCCCTTGAAACATCTTTTCCATCACTTTTGTGGCCAGCATAACTTTTTCTATTTTTCAAAGTTCGCATCCCCATTGAAGTCTATTGCGGTTCGCAAACTTTTCCACGAACCGAACCTTCCGCGAACGGGGTTCGCGAACCGAAAATCGGAGGTTCGCGACATCTCTATTAGTAACACCACCACAAATGGCAGGCAGGCCTACTGCCAGCCTGCCACCCACTGACCACCACTGGCAAGCCTGCTGCCACCTCCTCTTCTCCTACTCCTCTTTCATCATCTTCTTTGCTATTGTCCTCCTCCGCTGCTGCTGCACTCTCCTCTACAACAAGTGCACACTCCCAGCTCCCCTGGGCCTATTCTACATCACAGTGCACTAATAATATTTTTTTCTAAATAACACAAACATTATTTTCTCAAATTTAATTTGTATGTGTAAACATGCACATACATGTGCAGAGCCAAGCCACTGCCCACTGCCTCTCTTGTCAGTGACACTCGCCAGGGATGCAACAAACATTAATTTTCTTTTTAAAAAAACTTTAATTTTTTTTTGGGGGGGGGGGGGAGGAGAGAATGTGTAGGACATGAAACTGTATGTCCTCTGCTACAGCGTTTACAAAACCCTTTTTTTTGGGGGGGAGGGGGTAATTACAAAACCTTTACATACATGTTCAGAGCTAAGTCATCGCATCTCTTTGCAGTGTCACTGACCAGTGTCACATTCCAGTCGCGTAACTGGTTAGCATGGAGGAGTTCACAAAATAAAAAAAATGATTGTACACTGGTTCCACTGTAATGTTTTATTAATAACTTCCCATCATGGCCTGTACTACACGCCTGCGGTGGTCCATTCAGTTGAGCGCACATGCAGCACCACACACACCTAAGGGCCTTACAGATCTGTTAGCGCTCAGTCTCTGTAAACGCAGCATTTGGTCTGTCAGTGTGAAGTGGACACAACTCTTACACTACCACCACATGTGCACACTTCAGACATTTTCAAGCAGCCCTTTATTCCTCAAATGTAGGAATGTACTGTGAATTCTGCCCTTTAGGGATTAAAACCTGACTCTTTGTCAACTCCGTAATTTTTGGGACTTTTGGAATGGATCCCCCTCTGGCCTGCCCCCCGTCCAGGTGTTAGGCCCCTTGAAACAACTTCTCCATCACCTTTGTGGCCAGACAGAGTCCCTGTAGCTTTTAAAATTTGCCTGCTCATTGAAGTCTATAACAGTTTGCCCGGTTCGTGCGAACTCAAACTTTTATGGAAGTTCGAGTTAAGTGTCTGCGAACCCAAAATTTAATGTTTGCGACATCTCTTTTTTGAATCCTTCCTCAGCTGCCCAATGAGGTCTTATTTGTGCTACTCCCCAGAAACTCCAGAACCTGGTTCAGCTGATTATAGCATTTACTAACTATAACAGATTGCTAAGGTTAGCTCATTAGTTGTGATCATGCAGCCAGTCCAGATGCTCAATTACATTGCAAAGGGAGGATTTCAGTGGGGGAGCAAAGCTTTTGGCATCCAAGGCTGAAGATGAGATGTCAGCAAAGGGATAGTAGATTTTACCAGAATGTATTATGAAAGGTGAATATCAGTAAGGGGTAAGAGCATATGTAGATAAAAAGGCTTAGGGGCTAGGATAAGGTACTGTTAGCTTTACGTTTTGGCTGAAAAGTTAAGGTTAGCTGTTGGAATATGAATTTTCATCAGGCAGGGTAGGTCAGAGTTTGATCATTTAGAGTCAAGCAGATGGAATATAAACACCAAAACATCCCGTTGAAAAATGCATTGCATAGTGGCGTTATAAAATGAATTATAATTGTTATTGGCATAGTTAAACCCCTGCCTCTGTCACCCTGTCACCCAATGCTCAGATTCTGAGTCCAAATGTAGCCACTTGCTAGCATAAAGTGCCGTGTTGCTGGAGAAGGAATCTGAGGGTGGAAATGTGACGGAACACTGCATAAGAGCTTCTGTATTGGTTGTGTGATCAGTAAGTAATAAGCTGGTCCTATTGCTTTGCTAGATTTAGTCTCATGTCAGGTTAAAGTCCACATGGGGCTCAAGTTGTGAAGTGCAGGAAAGTCTGTATAGGCTTTATATGTGTATTAATGAGAAGTGGTCACTTTAAAGGGAACATAAACTAAAGTAAAAAAATAAATAAATAAAAAATTACTTAAACTTACCTGGAGCGCAATCTAGAGGCGTGTGGACCAGGGCCGCGTATCTAAATGACAGAGGGTCGCTGTGGGGGACCAGAGGATTGGTTTGTCCCGGCGTGGGCACAGGGTGGCTGCAGGGGGCTGGTAGAAGCCCAAAGTAAGTTAGTTTTTTTATTTTTTATTTTTTTTTTTTAGCTTAGGTTCACCTTAAAAGTTGAGTTAGGGGATCACCTTCAGTTTAATATATTTTTCATGCAGTTATATTGTTCCCACATTTTTCACATTACTGTTTTCAACATGTTCTCTGTTCTTGGCTTTCATATTGTAGAGAGAATCCGCCCGCCATATTGAATGGCTGAAGACAGTAAAAGAGAGTCATGGCTCAGTAGAATTTTCATCTATGTCTCAAGCAACCGCTATAAATCGAGATGGGATCTACATTGTCCGAGCACCCAAGAATGGCAAAAAGGTAATTTCCTGCCCCATATTTTTAATCTCCCGGGCATTATGATTATTTTCGGATTTAGGGTCTAAAAGCCATGCAATTTTTTCACATTCTTTTAGACCCTAAAAAAACCAAAGAAACAAAAAAAAAAACATACCACATTGAGATTTGCAGCATCTCCTGCATATAACTCACTCAGGCACGGGATTACCACTCTGAGCTGCAGATTTCCATCCCGAACCTGACTCGTGATTACCGCTAATTAGAGATGTAGTGAACTGTTAGCCGGCGAACGGTTGCAAGTGAACTTTGGGGGTTCGCGTTCGCCTGCACCAGGCGAACGTTTGCGGAAGTTCGATTTGCCCCATAATGCTCTATTGAGCAAAACTTTGACCCTCTACATCACAGTCAGCAGTCACATTATTGCCAAACACACTGCTGGAGGCCCACCCCCCCTCCCTCCAGCAAGGTCCTTATGCCATTTCACTCGTCTGCCTACACTAACTCGTTAAGGGACAGCTGCTTACCTCCCACCTCCCTCCTCCCTCCTACCCTTCTACCCTTCTACCTATTCCCTCCTACCGGAGGGAGGAGGGTCTCATCTGCCAGGGAATTATACTATTTCAAAAACCAGTTTACATACCATAGCTGGGAATCGAACCCAGGTCTAACTGTGTGGTGGGCAAGCACCCTAACCGCTTTACCACAACAGTACTAACTGAAGCTGGCCTAGCATTTACTATTTATGCTCAATGCAATAGAAACATTAGGTTGCTTAGAGGAGCTGTTAGGTATAGGGTCTCAGAGAAAATAAACACATATATCAGTAGCTAAAGATTGGCTGTACTTACATTACATATGCATTTCACTGTCCACGTTTGTACTTCACAGAATTTTTATATGGTATATGCAGAGATTGATGCTCCTGACAGCTCCTGGCAGGTTCCATGTTTGTCTGTCTCCTATGAAGCCAAATGTGTCATCATGTCCTGCCTGCTTCCTGATCACAGAAAAGCTCCTACTGAATAACACTAGTGTGCAGTGAATAATAATTAGCCATGTGGCTAGGAACAATAGCGGACTCCTGCAGTGTACTCTGCCCGGAGATTTTTCAGTGCTTTGCGCTGGACTGAGTTACAAGCTGCTGAAACTTGATACTGTAACTTCTCATTAGCAGCCGAGGGGAGGGCCCCAGAATGCTTTGCAGTATGGTATGCGGCTTGCGTCCTCTTAAGAGCTTGGGTCTAACAGCTTTGCTGATAAGCACACATCAAATGTAAGAGAGATTTTTTACTACAGTATTGCCTTTTTGGCTTCCTTCTAAACTGTTTAACACAGGAGAATAGAGGTTTAAATTAGCTTCTGCAGTCTGACAGTTACTCTTTAAAGGGAACCTTAACTGAGAGTGATATGGATGTTTCCTGTAAACCATACCAGTTGCCTGGCAGTCCAGCTGATCTCTGTGACTGCAATAGTGGCTGAATTACACCATGAAACAAGCATGCAGCTAATCCAGTCTGACTTCAGTCAGAGCACCTGATCTGCATGCTTGTTCAGGGGCTGTGGCTAAAAGTATTAGAGACACAGGATCAGCAGGCGATTCAGGCAACTGGTATTATTTTAAAAGGAAAAATCCATATCCTTAACCGTTTAGGTTCCCTTTAAGGATTTGTAGCATAAAAGCCAACTCACATTGGCTGGGATTTGAACCTGGGTCTCACTGTGTGGTGGGTAAGCACCCTAACCGCTGTACCACAACAGTACTAACTGAAGCTGGCCTAGCATTTACCATTTATGCTCAATACAAGAGAAAAAGTAGACAAGACAAATAACATTTATATCACGCTTTTCTCCTGGCGGACTCAAAGCACCAGAGCTGCAGCCACTAGGACACGTTCTATAGGCAGTAGCAGTGTTAGGAAGACTTGCCTAAGGTCTCCTACTGAATAGGTGCTGGCTTACTGTCTACTTTTTCTCTTGTATTGAGCATAAATGGTAAATGCTAGGCCAGCTTCAGTTAGTACTGTTGTGGTACAGCGGTTAGGGTGCTTGCCCACCACACAGTGAGACCCGGGTTCAAATCCCAGCCAATGTGAGTTGGCTTTTATGCTACAAATCCTTAAAGGGAACCTAAACTGAGACGGATATGGATTTTTCCTTTTAAAATAATACCAGTTGCCTGAATCGCCTGCTGATCCTGTGTCTCTAATACTTTTAGCCACAGCCCTGAACAAGCATGCAGATCAGGTGCTCTGACTGAAGTCAGACTGGATTAGCTGCATGTTTGTTTCAGGGTGTAATTCAGCCACTATTGCAGTCACAGAGATCAGCTGGACTGCCAGGCAACTGGTATTGTTTACAGGAAACATCCATATCACTCTCAGTGAAGGTTCCCTTTAAGCAACCTAATTAACCTGTTATAGTTATATTGCATTGAGCATAAATAGTAAATGCTAGGCCAGCTTCAGTTAGTACTGTTGTGGTACAGCGGTTAGGGTGCTTGCCCACCACTCAATTAGACTTGGGTTCGATTCCCAGCTATGGTATGTAAACTGGTTTTTGAAATAGTATAATTCCCTGGCAGATGAGACCCTCCTCCCTCCGGTAGGAGGGAATAGGTAGAAGGGTAGAGGGTGGAGGGTGGAGGGAGGAGGGTCTCCAGGTATTAGAGCCCTTGAAACATGTTTTCTATCATTTTTCCAGCCAATAGAATTTTCCAAATTTTCAAAGTTCGCCTCCCCATTGAAGTCCATTGCGGTTCACAAATATTTCGCGAACCGAACCTTTCACGGAGGTTTGCGAACCGAAAATCGGAGGTTCGTGACTACTCTACCGCTAATAAGGTTAATCATGTTTGGACTTAAGTGCTAACTTGCTCTTTAGTGGTAGGCATCAGCTGTCTATAATTGTATGTGAGTTGCTGGCACCAGTTAGCTTTTATTATGCACTCCCACAACCAGCACGTAATATTTATGGAACCACAAGAATTACACCACAAGACACCACAAAACAAGACCATCCTTTGAGGGTTGTGGTTAAGAGATGATTAATGGTATGGTGATTGTTCTGCGCTGCAAATGTGGTTGCAGTTTCCATAGAGCTTAAAGAGAAACCATAACCAAGAATTGAACTTCATTCAAATCAGTAGCTGACACCCCCCTTTACATGAGAAATGTATTCCTTTTCACAAATGGATCATCAGGGGGCTCTGTATGGCTGATATTGTGGTGAAACTCCTCCCACAGGAAACTGAGGACCATGTTCCTGGCAGTTTCCTGTCTGTGACCCTTGTTGCATTGTGGGAAATATCTGTTTACAGCTGTTTCCAACTGCCAAAAAAGCAAGCATTGTAACCCTCTCTTTCTTACACCATCTGCGACACTACATCATAACAGGCAGTTATTATATTACATTCCCACATACATGTTACAGCATCTACTCAGCCTAGCATGTGCTGCAGGGCCTACAGGCTGCTAAAAAGCACACATACACCTCTTTACAATCTACAGAACTAGTATGGATATCCAACCTAATAAGAGACAAGTGTCCCTGCGTACACTGTCTGTGTCTCTGGGTCCGTGCTTGTTGCCACAGTGCATGTGCGCAATTGTCAACACCGTGTATACAAACCTTCATTGCATTTTCACCTGTATGTATCCTATATGTTGTCAGACGTTACAGGCGCTTTATAAATTGGAAAGAAAATACCATAATAATAATAATGGTGTTTTTGTTATAGTTTGTAACGATCGGTGTAACACAGAGAGGATCTGATTATTGGTGATCTGCAGTATCACCAAAATACAGAAATATACCTGATTATCGATGATCTGCAGTATCACCGATAATCAGATATATTACTAACCTCTGGACACCTGAGAGATATGAGTGTTTGATGCAACAGTAATACTTTGAGAACAATACCAGGAAGACAGGTACAAGGCAGTAAGGAATACTGCTAGAGTAAGTACCTTCTAGCAGCCTGAGACTCTCCCACAGGGAGGAGTCAGACTGGGAGAGGGAAGGACCAGAGCGTGAGTGACACCAATGGAGGATGTCACTGACTGGTCTGTGAACTATCTCTTAACTGGGGAGATAGCTCTCAAGGTCGGACAAGCCAGGTCAGCAACACACGGACATACACAGTACAAAGACAGGAGGCTGATTTGGTAATCCTAAGGCAAGCAGGGTTTGGCAACAGAGTATCAGATATAGCGAAGTACCAGATCAGTGAACAGAAGAGTGGTCAGGAAAGCAGAAAGTCATAACAGATAATAAACAATGCCTAGTCTTGGGTGTGAGCTCCGTGATCATCAACACCCAGGAACTAGTCTGAAGTATAACAGAATGGTAACACAAGTCCCTAATCCCTGAGGAGTGGACTCCGGACAGCTCCTACCCGGTTTCTCAGGATATAGGGCGTGGAACTCCCTCTTCAATTCATCCGCATGCATGCGGCACTCAGGTACCCATGTTCTTTCCTCAATGCCACAACCCTTCTAGTGAACCAAATACTGTACTGAGTTCTGTACAATACGTGAGTCTAAAATCTTTTCCACTTCATACTCCGGTTGGTTGTCCACCATCACAGGTGGAGGAGGAGTGGAATCCACCTGCACTGCTGGCTTAAGCAGGGATACATGGAATGATCTCACACCCCGCATACTGGCAGGAAGATCAATGGCATAAGTAACATTGTTGATTTTCCTGGTTACAGGGAAAGGACCCATGAATCTGGGTCCTAGCTTGGGTGAAGGCTGTTTTAGGGCCAAATGACGAATGGACACCCAGACCAAGTCTCCTGGTCGAAACTTCCACTCTATGGAACGTTTCTTGTCAGCTTGTCCTTTTTGACTCTGAAAAGCCGTCTCTAGATTCTTTTTCACCATTCCCCAAATGTTTTTAAATGACTTTTGCCAAGCCTCCAGAGCTGGAAACGGAGTAGAGGCCACTGGCAATGGGGAGAACCTAGGCAACCTTCCTGTTACCACCTGAAATGGAGAGAATCCAGAAGAAGAGCTTTTCAAATTATTGTGTGCAAATTCTGCAAACGGCAAGAACTTGACCCAATCAGTCTGTGCATCTGCCACATAACACCTTAAAAACTGTTCCAGAGATTGATTAATTCTCTCGGTCTGACCATTGGTCTGTGGGTGGTAGCCCGACAAAAACGACAGTTCCATGACCAACTGATGACAGAATGCCCTCCAAAATTTAGAAACAAATTGGACTCCCCGATCTGACACTATATTTTCCGGAATACCGTGTAGCCGGAAGATATGCAGGATGAAAAGATCGGCCAACTCCTGGGCCGAGGGGAGTCCTTTCAGGGGCACGAAATGGGCCATTTTACTGAATCTGTCGATTACCACCCAAATGACCGACATGCCCTCAGACTTCGGGAGTTCGCCCACAAAATCCATGGACGAATGGGTCCAGGGTTCACTCGGGGTGGGTAAAGGCTGCAATGTTCCCACAGGTGCCTAACGGGAGGGTTTACTTCTTGCACATACTGCACATTCTCTCACATACTCCTTGCAGTCAGTTGCCAATGAAGGCCACCATGCACACCTAGCAACAAGATCCTGTGTTCTGGTGGCACCAGGATGTCCAGCATTCTTGTGGGAGTGGAACATCTGCCAAATCTGGAGGTGGAATAGCAACGGTACAAACATGACCCCTTCAGGCTTTCCCTCAGGGACGTCCTGTTGGAAAGGACTTAAAGTTTCAGTCCAGTTCCTCCAGGTCTCTGTGGCTGCCAACACCACTTTCTGTGGGAGAATAGTCTCTGGGTCTGAGGGCTGTGCTGTCTCTGGCTCTAAACATCTGGATAAAGCGTCTGCTTTAATGTTTTTACTACCCGGGGTATACGTGATTATAAATCTGAATCTAGAGAAAAACAGTGACCACCGAGCCTGTCGGGGACTCAATCTCTTAGCCCCCTCGATGTATTCCAAATTTTTGTGATCAGTGTAAACTGTAATCGTATGTTCTGCTCCCTCTAGCTAATGACGCCATTCCTCAAAGGCCAATTTAATGGCTAGGAGCTCCCTGTTGCCTATATCGTAGTTTTTCTCTGCGGGTGAAAATCTACGAGAGAAATAGGCACACGGGTGTAACCTTCCCTGCAACCCAGAACACTGAGACAGCACAGCCCCTACCCCAACCTCTGAGGCATCTTCCTCCACAATAAAGGGATAGGAGATGTCAACGTGTCTTAAAATGGGTGCGGTACAAAACAATTCCTTCAGGGTGGAGAAAGCAGCAAGAGCTTCGGAGGACCAGTGGTTAGTATCTGCCCCTTTCTTTGTGAGACTGGTAAGGGGTGCGATGACTGTGGAGTACCCCTTTATGAACCTTCTATAGTAGTTAGCGAACCCCAAGAATCTCTGGAGAGCTTTCAGACCCACGGGCTGAGGCCACTCCAGAACAGCAGAGACCTTGGCAGGGTCCATAGAAAGGCCTGAGGTAGAAATTATGTACCCCAGAAAGGTGACAGATGTTACCTCAAAAATGCATTTCTCCAATTTGGCATATAACCTGTTTTGTCTTAGCTTGTGCAACACAAACCTGACATGATCCCTATGCTCTGAGAGGTTGGCTGAGAAGATTAGTATATCATCCAAATATACTAGGACAAATTTGCCTAAAACCTCTCTGAACACCTCATTAATGAGTTCCTGAAAGACGGCCGGGGCGTTACACAACCCGAAGGGCATCACCAGGTACTCGTAATGCCCATCGGGTGTGTTAAAGGCCGTCTTCCATTAATCGCCCTCTCTGATCTGTACCAGGTTGTATGCACCCCGCAAATCCAATTTTGAGAAGATCTTAGCATTAGTGATCTGAGTAAATAAATCGTCTATCAAAGGCAATGGATAGCGATTTTTTTACTGTAATTTTATTCAGGCCCCGATAATCAATGCACGGCCGAAGGCCTCCGTCTTTTTTCTTTACAAAAAAGAAACCTGCACCAGCAGGCGACCGGGAAGGGCGAATGAACACTTAAGCTAAATTTTCACGGATGTATTCCTGCATGGCCAATTTTTCGGGCCCAGATAAATTGTAGAGATGACCTCTAGGGGGCATACAACCAGACCGGAGATCAATAGGACAATCGAAAGGGCGGTGTGGAGGAAGTTTATCGGCCGATTTAGGACAAAACACGTCTGCAAACTCAGAATACTGATCTGGCAATCCTTCCACATGAATCTTGATCTCACCCAAGGTTACCTTCGCTAAACAATGATGAAAACACTGGGAAGACCAGCTCGTTAGCTGACCAGTGGCCCAGTTAATCTGAGGTGAGTGAAGTTGTAACCAAGGCATGCCAAGAATGATCGTGGAGGTTGTCATACGTAACACAAAAAAAAATACAAATTTTCCCTATGCAACACCCCGATAGTGACCCCCACTTCTGGAGTCTGTGACAGAGGACTGTTACCCTGCAGAGGGGAATCATCTACTGCAGTAACCTGTATCTGTGGTTCTATCGGGGTGACCGGAATACCCAATTTTTTTGCAAATTCAAAATCCATTTAAAAGGGCAAATGTGTCCCACCTGGCCGATATTGACCACCTCCTAAATTCAGCAGCATACTCTTCAACCGGACTCTTGCCTTGACGTAAAAGTTTGAGCTTCCGCTCAGAAGTCGAGGCAATGTCTGGATCGCCGTAAATTATAGCCATAGCTTTAAAAAATTCCTCTACAGAGGTCAGGGCCTGGTGACTGGTGGGAAGGCTATACGCCCAGGTCTGAGAATCGCCAGATAACAAGGTTTTAATAAAGGTAACCCTTTGGGCCACAGTTCCTGAAGAATTAGGTCTTAACTCAAAGTATGATAACACTCTACTTCTAAAATTTCGGAAGTCAGATCTGTGACCAGAAAATTTTTCAGGTACAGGCATACGTATGTCTGTGCTAAGAGGAGATCGCACATCCTTCACTGCCGTCTGGAGGGTTTGTAAAGATCCAGACAAAGCATCCATTACCGTCTGGTGACTGCCCAGCACTATATTGATGTTTTCCACAGAAGTGGTAAGTGTGCCCAGACGGCTGGTGAGTGCGTCCATTTGCATTTTTTGGTCTGCTGTTCTGTAACGATCGGTGTAACACAGAGAGGATCTGATTATTGGTGATCTGCAGTATCACCAAAATACAGAAATATACCTGATTATCGATGATCTGCAGTATCACCGATAATCAGATATATTACTAACCTCTAGACACCTGAGAGATATGAGTGTTTGGTGCAACAGTAATACTTTGAGAACAATACCAGGAAGACAGGTACAAGGCAGTAAGGAATACTGCTAGAGTAAGTACCTTCCAGCAGCCTGAGACTCTCCCACCGGGAGGAGTCAGATTGGGAGAGGGAAGGACCAGAGCGTGAGTGACACCAATGGAGGATGTCACTGACTGGTCTGTGAACTATCTCTTAACTGGGGAGATAGCTCTCAGGGTCGGACAAGCCAGGTCAGCAACACACGGACATACACAGTACAAAGACAGGAGGCTGATTTGGTAATCCTAAGGCAAGCAGGGTTTGGCAACAGAGTATCAGATATAGCGAAGTACCAAATCAGTGAACAGAAGAGTGGTCAGGAAAGCAGAAAGTCATAACAGATAATAAACAATGCCTCTCCGTGATCATCAACACCCTGGAACTAGTCTGAAGTATAACAGAATGGTAACACAAGTCCCTAATCTTGGGTGTGAGGTCCTTGATCATCAACACCCTGGAACTAATCTGAAGTATAACAGAATGATAACACAGATTCTGACAATAAGGTCTGAGTGCTTCCACGTAGTGATCGCAACGGCAGACAACCAGCGAATGACCAGCACCCAGTATATGTAGCCCAGCGCTCTCCAGCGCCTCCCCTAAGTGCTGGACCAATGGGAACTGGTACAATCGTCAGCTGACCGGCTTGGTCAGCTGACTCCCTTCTGGCTGTCATAAAAGTTCTGCCTCTCAACGCGCGCGCGCATCCTTCTGAACCTGTGTGGACTATCAGTCCCAGCCACACCAGACATGTCTTGCGTACCACCCGCAGAGCCAGCCACACCGCTATCAAGGCATGCGGCGGTTTCTCTGCGTTCAGCCATACTGACAGATGTAGGCCTATGCGTGCAAACCGCCGCATTGGACGCGGAATTAGCCGCCTTGTTCTGAGTGCACGCGGCGGCTTTTCCGCGTTTTCTCACATAGTTATTATTATTCTTACTTTACCTTTTACATATGTTTTGTTATCTCATTTGATCAGTCTTTTGCTTTCTTTGGATTTATTATCCCCAGTTTTTTTTGCAAAGGTATTGAGGGAGGGACTTTATATTAAATGGAACCTGAAGTGAGGAACATTATGTAAAATAAACACATGACGTAACTGCAAATGAACATTACATAGTTACCTCACCGTCAGTTCCTCTCAGAAGCTCACCATTTTCTTCTTACAGTGATCCCTTCCAGTTCTGACTATATTTTGTCAGATCTGAAATATACCAGTTGCTGTCAGTTATATATCAGCAGCTGTCAGTTACAACTGAATGTGCAAGGTAATGTCCATGTTTCCCTATGGCTCAAGTGGTGGGTGATATTACAGTTTAACAGTGTGCTGACCAGGAAGCTGTTATGGGGTAATGGCCATTTTCAAAATGGAGGACAGCGAATTCCATTGATCACAGTGGACAAATGGGACGCAGGAGAGGAGAAAGAGATTGAGGAGTAGACTACACAGGAGGTAAGTATCACCTGTGTATGTTTATATTGACTTTTTATTTTCAGTTCAGATTCTCTTTAAAGAGACACTGAAGCGAAAAAAAAATGATGATATTATGATTTGTATGTGTAGTACAGCTAAGAAAAAAAACATTAAGATCAGATACATCAGTCTAATTGTTTCCAGTACAGGAAGAGTTGAGAAACTCCAGTTGTTATCTCTATGCAAAAAAACTATTAAGCTCTCCGACTAACTTAGTCCTGGAGAGGGCTGTTATCTGACTTTTATTATCTCAACTGTAATTGAACTGTTTACTTTTCCTCTGCTAGAGGAGAGTTCATTACTTCACAGACTGCTCTGAAAGACTCATTTTGAATGCTGAGTGTTGTGTAATCTGCACATATTATAGAATGATGCAATGTTAGAAAAACACTATATACCTGAAAATAAAAATATGAGAATATTTTCTTTGCTGCTAATCTTCTAGTAATTATTCATAGTACACAACAAATTAATTATATCATATCTTTTTTTTCGCTTCAGTGTCTCTTTAAAGAGGAACTGTAGTCATGTAGTCAAAATAACACCGTGAATAAAAGTTTTTTTTTTCAATATTCATTTATAGATTATTTAGTCAGTGCTTTGCCATTGTAAAATCTACTGTATCCTTTTCCTAATTTACTTTCTGAAAGAAACATCTTTAGTGAGAGTTATAAAGCCATTACAAAGAATCTCTAGTCTCCCAGAATACATGGGGGGGGGGGGGTCTGCATAATAAACAGCCTTGGGAGGCGGGGCTACATACCAACATACAGCAATATTTAGCTATAGGAAGATTTTCTGATGCTGAAACCAGGATATTTATGGTAAAAGTGGGAATCCTGGTTCCACTTTAAGTTTCATCTATTTACCCTACGTTATTTTTTTTTTCCCTTTGAGCTCTATGGGCCCTTACATTACATTTCCTGCACACTGTTCCAGTTATAGGAATAGGGCCAGTACTACCATCTGGACAACCTTGGTAATTGCCCCAGGTCCCCATGCTGGCTGCACCCCCCCCCCCCATGTCAACCTTCCAACTTACCTGTGCTCCCTGGGGCCTCTGCAATGTCATCGGCAAGGTAGCGGCTCACCTGTCCCTGTAGATGCACTCCTCTGTCCATGGCTCCCTGTACTCCAGTTTTCATCCTTAAGGGCACCTCTCCTCCGTGGCCCGGCAGATGTTTTTACATAATATGCCACAGGTAAAAGAGAAGATGCAGCCAGCGATGGAAGAAGTTGTGGAGTGCAAGGTGCCACAGACTGACAGAGGAGTACACCCACCAGGACAGGTGAGACACTACTCTGCAGAAGAGATTACAGGAGCCACAGACTGACAGAGGAGTAAACCCGCCAGGACAGGTGAAACACTGCTCTGCAGAAGAGATCACAGGAGCCACAGACTGACAGAGGAGTACACCCACCAGGACAGGTGAGACACTACCCTGCAGAAGAGATCACAGGAGCCACAGACTGACAGAGGAGTACACCCACCAGGACAGGTGAGACAATGCTCTGCAGAAGAGATCACAGGAGCCACAGACTGACAGAGGAGTACACCCACCAGGACAGGTGAGACACTGCTCTGCAGAAGAGATCACAGGAGCCACAGACTGACAGAGGAGTACACCCACCAGGACAGGTGAGACACTACTCTGCAGAAGAGATTACAGGAGCCACAGACTGACAGAGGAGTACACCCGCCAGGACAGGTGTGACACTACCCTGCAGAAGAGATTACAGGAGCCACAGACTGACAGAGGAGTACACCCGCCAGGACAGGTGTGACACTACTCTGCAGAAGAGATTACAGGAGCCACAGACTGACAGAGGAGTACACCCGCCAGGACAGGTGAGACACTGCTCTGCAGAAGAGATCACAGGAGCCACAGACTGACAGAGGAGTACACCCGCCAGGACAGGTGACACTACCCTGCAGAAGAGATTACAGGTGCCACAGACTGACAGAGGAGTACACCCGCCAGGACAGGTGAGACACTACTCTGCAGAAGACATTACAGGAGCCACAGACTGACAGAGGAGTACACCCACCAGGACAGGTGTGACACTACCCTGCAGAAGAGATTACAGGAGCCACAGACTGACAGAGGAGTACACCCGCCAGGACAGGTGAGACACTACCCTGCAGAAGAGATCACAGGAGCCACAGACTGACAGAGGAGTACACCCGCCAGGACAGGTGTGACACTACTCTGCAGAAGAGATTACAGGAGCCACAGACTGACAGAGGAGTACACCCGCCAGGACAGGTGAGACACTACTCTGCAGAAGAGATTATAGGAGCCACAGACTGACAGAGGAGTACACCCGCCAGGACAGGTGAGACACTGCTCTGCAGAAGAGATTACAGGAGCCACAGACTGACAGAGGAGTACACCCCCCAGGACAGGTGAGACACTACCCTGCAGAAGAGATTACAGGAGCCACAGACTGACAGAGGAGTACACCCGCCAGGACAGGTGACACTACCCTGCAGAAGAGATTACAGGTGCCACAGACTGACAGAGGAGTACACCCGCCAGGACAGGTGAGACACTACTCTGCAGAAGAGATTACAGGAGCCACAGACTGACAGAGGAGTACTGCCGCCAGGACAGGTGAGACACTACCCTGCAGAAGAGATCACAGGTGCCACAGACTGACAGAGGAGTACACCCGCCAGGACAGGTGTGACACTACTCTGCAGAAGAGATTACAGGAGCCACAGACTGACAGAGGAGTACACCCGCCAGGACAGGTGAGACACTACTCTGCAGAAGAGATTATAGGAGCCACAGACTGACAGAGGAGTACACCCGCCAGGACAGGTGAGACACTGCTCTGCAGAAGAGATTACAGGAGCCACAGACTGACAGAGGAGTACACCCCCCAGGACAGGTGAGACACTACCCTGCAGAAGAGATCACAGGAGCCACAGACTGACAGAGGAGTACACCCGCCAGGACAGGTGACACTACCCTGCAGAAGAGATTACAGGTGCCACAGACTGACAGAGGAGTACACCCGCCAGGACAGGTGAGACACTACTCTGCAGAAGAGATTACAGGAGCCACAGACTGACAGAGGAGTACACCTGCCAGGACAGGTGAGACACTACCCTGCAGAAGAGATCACAGGAGCCACAGACTGACAGAGGAGTACACCCACCAGGACAGGTGAAACACTGCTCTGCAGAAGACATTACAGGTGCCACAGACTGACAGAGGAGTACACCCGCCAGGACAGGTGAGACATTACTCTGCAGAAGACATTACAGGAGCCACAGACTGACAGAGGAGTACACCTGCCAGGACAGGTGAGACACTACTCTGCAGAAGAGATTACAGGTGCCACAGACTGTCAGAGGAGTACACCCGCCTGGACAGGTGTGACACTGCTCTGCAGAAGAGATCACAGGAGCCACAGACTGACAGAGGAGTACACCCGCCAGGACAGGTGTGACACTACTCTGCAGAAGAGATTACAGGTGCCACAGACTGACAGAGGAGTACACCCACCAGGACAGGTGAGACACTGCTCTGCAGAAGAGATCACAGGAGCCACAGACTGACAGAGGAGTACACCCGCCAGGACAGGTGAGACACTGCTCTGCAGAAGAGATCACAGGAGCCACAGACTGACAGAGGAGTACACCCGCCAGGACAGGTGAGACACTGCTCTGCAGAAGAGATCACAGGAGCCACAGACTGACAGAGGAGTACACCCACCAGGACAGGTGAGACACTGCTCTGCAGAAGAGATCACAGGAGCCACAGACTGACAGAGGAGTACACCCACCAGGACAGGTGAGACACTGCTCTGCAGAAGAGATCACAGGAGCCACAGACTGACAGAGGAGTACACCCGCCAGGACAGGTGTGACACTACCCTGCAAAAGAGATTACAGGAGCCACAGACTGACAGAGGAGTACACCCGCCAGGACAGGTGAGACACTACCCTGCTGAAGAGATTACAGGAGCCACAGACAGACAGAGGAGTACACCCGCCAGGACAGGTGAGACACTACCCTGCAGAAGAGATTACAGGTGCCACAGACTGACAGAGGAGTACACCCGCCAGGACAGGTGAGACACTACCCTGCAGAAGAGATTACAGGAGCCACAGACTGACAGAGTAATGTCAGTCTGACAGAGTAATTTCATTACTCTGCCACAGACTGACAGAGGAGTACACCCGCCAGGACAGGAGAGACACTACTCTGCAAAAGACATTACAGGTGCCACAGACTGACAGAGGAGTACACCCACCAGGACAGGTGAGACATTACTCTGCAGAAGACATTACAGGTGCCACAGACTGACAGAGGAGTACAACCGCCAGGACAGGTGAGACACTACTCTGCAGAAGAGATCACAGGAGCCACGGGGGCATATTTATGTTGGGGGGTAATCTGGGCTCTGAAAGGAGCTGAAATGCTGACAGTTTGAATATTGTTGGGTGGGGGTTTATTGGTTTTTCTTACACTTGCACTGTATACTGTATATGATTCACTCCTGACGAAGGTTGTAATACTGAAACATGTCGAGTATGTTTAGTTAGTGCACCAGGTGTTTATGTATCCCCATATTGTCTGATTGTGAGAGTGGATCGATAGGGACTGCACGGGAGCATAGATGCAACTTGAACCCAGACCAATTTAATTATAGGACATATGGAGCCCTTGATATACTGTACGTAGTCTCCCTGTGCCTATGGTCTTTGGTTCTCTTGCCTAATGCTACTATGCATCCTCCCTATCCTAACATTATTTAATAACACACACTAGTTTGTGCCATAACCTTGACACAACTACGTTTGAACCTATCTATGCTGCATATATTGTTGTTCGCCCTTTTACATTTGTATTTTAACTGTATCGGATAAAAGTTACGTTTTAGTACGCTAGGGGCCTGTCCCGCCTGGGAAAACGTATATAGTGTTTGCTCCCCCGAGTATTTATATTTTGGGTAATCTGGGGGCTCAGCTGGCTCAGGATCTTGGGGTGTGGGGGGGGGGGGGTAATTTGAGGGCAACAAAGGGCCCCTAATACCACTGTTTGGTTACAGTCTAAGGGATGTCTTTCTGGTTCTGGGTTGACCCTGCGTTCATTTTTTCTGGGGGCCCCATTGTTATTAAACCAGGCCCTGTGTAGGAACCGGAGCAGAATGTTACATATGCTTTAATCTGTTATTTCCCCTTTCCCACAGATCACCATGGACAGTGTGCTGCAGCTGGACCTTCCGGGGGGTGAAGAAGGAGATTCTAACAAGCGCCATTACACACTAGAGGAGCTGAAGGAGTTACTGAATAAACTCATGCTTATGTCTGTCAAAGGAAATCAGGAAAACCTGGAGGCCAACAAGTTCTCTGAGGTAACCTGAAAAATAACTGAATGTGTTCAGAGGAATTGCTTGGTTTAGATGTTTGTTGAAAATAAAAAGTTTACACCATGGGTGTTCAATGGTAGAAAGATATAGCATCCGGCACTACTCCTTAATCCTAAAACTGCTTTATTCTCAAGGCTGTTCATACTGTATAAAAGACATACTAACAACCTTGGTGAGGCTGTGGGGCACGGATCAGTGAATAATGGCACACAGCGTCTATGCATAAAAATGACGCCACATTAAAAAGATACGCTTATCGCTATTTATCGTTAGTACTGCATAATAATGGCTCACAGGGAAAAAAAGAAAACTGCACACAGTAACGTTATTTATCAATGGCGCCGTTCATATGCCAAACAGTAGATGTTATTGCGCACAGTAACGTTATTTATCAATTGCTAACCTACATTAGCCAAACTGCAGTCGTTATTTAACTACAAAACGGTAAATGGATTTAATGTAACACTGTCAAGGTTAGGGTTCGGCACCATCAGTGGGGTGGTTAGGGTTAGGCACCACCAGGGGGGTGCTTAGGGTTAGGCACCACCGGGGGGGGGGGGGGGGGGTGCTTAGGGTTAGGCACCACCAGGGGTTGGTTAGGGTTAGGCACCACCAGGGGAGACTCAAGGTTAGGCACCACCAGGGGAGACTCAAGGTTAGGCACCACCAGGGGGGACTCAGGGTTAGGCACCACCAGGGGGGACTCAGGGTTAGGCACCACCAGGGGGGTGGTTAGGGTTAGGCATGACCAGGGGGGTGGTTAGGGTTAGGCACCACCAGGGGGTGGTTAGGGTTAGGCACCACCAGGGGGGTGGTTAGAAACAACCAGGGGGGTGCTTAGGGTTAGGCACCACCAGGGGGGTGCTTAGGATTTGGCACCACCAGGGGGGTGGTTAGGGTTAGGCACCACCAGGGAAGTGGTTAGGGTTAGGCACCACCAGGGGGGTGGTTAGGGTTAGGCACCACCAGGGGGGTGGTTAGGCACCACCAGGGGGGTGCTTAGGTTTAGCCACCACCAGGGGGGTGCTTATGGTTAGGCACCACCAAGGGGGGTGGTTAGGGTTAGGCACCACCAGGGAAGTGGTTAGGCACCACCAGGGAAGTGGTTAGGCACCACCAGGGAAGTGGTTAGGGTTAGGCACCACCAGGGGGGTGGTTATGGTTGGGCACCACCAGGGGGTGGTTAGGGTTAGACACCACCAGGGCGGGGGGGGTCTAGGGGTTAGGGATAGGTACAGAGAGGGTTCTGTGTGTTAACACTAATTTTCAATAAGATAGAGCTAAATAACGATAAGGCTTTAACATTAAATAGCGATAAGCGACAAACGGATTAGCGGCAACACCGTGCACCATTATTTGCTGGCGCCATCTTCAGATGTATCCGTGGGGCAGCAATGGCCTGAAAACAGACATTTCACGTAGATTGTGTCTTCAGAGGCTTTGTGGCCAAGGGCCTTGCACCCTGCAGGCTCATTTATGCACTGAATTTCCTCACCTTTCAGACATTTTGTGACCCAGCCTGGCCCACTGCCTGAGTAATCGATGACATCTGTATCAAGTGGCCAATGGGGAACCTGTAGGAGACAGGCTACTTCCATATTGGGAATGGCGCTGCGCTATCTGGCAACGTGTGTCAACATTAAGACTGTTTAGGCCCCGTTTACACTTAGGGCCTGTTTCCACTACATGCAGATTGAATGCAGAATGGATGCAGAAAAACTGACTCCAATGAATGCCTATGGGAAAATCTGCACCAGAAAAATCGTGTTTAGTGGACACAGACTCATAGGCATTCATTGGAGTCAGTTTTTCTGCATCCATTCTCCATCCAATCTGCGTGTAGTGGAAACAGGCCCTTAATCAGTTGCTCTCAGTTATAACTGAAGGAAAACTGATTTCCAAAGTGATGTCCATGTTTCCCAATGGCTCAGTTCTCACTATACATGTTTTAACTGAAAGCTTTTTCACAATGCACTGCTATGGGAAAAATGCATACTAACCCGTACTAATGAACACTAATGCATGCCAATGCGTAAGTGTAAAAGGACCCTTACTCTGCCTGACTGCCTATGTAGCGCACGTATGTCTGCAAGGCCCATTCGTTTTGTGTATGGTTTCCTAGCAACCCTTGTACTTGCTGGTTCAGTTTCTGAAAGGAGAAAATGTCACCGTAGGGGGCTAAATCAAAATCTGAGACTAAGCAGCACAATTGTGTCCCTGTCTAATAATAAAGAATAGGTAGTAGACTTGCGTATATTCAACATTTCTCATTAGGTGAGGGTTCAGTGCATAATTAAAGCAAGGTATTCACCTAAATAATGGCTAATCATAAAGGTCCTGTTGAGAGCAGGGCACTCTATACTCAATACTCTATACAGGGTACTCTATACTCTATACTCTATACAGGGTACTCTATACTTAATACTCTATACAGGGTACTCTATACTCTATACTCAATACTCTATACAGGGTACTCTATACTCAATACTCTATACAGGGTACTCTATACTCAATACTCTATACAGGGTACTCTATACTCAATACTCTATACAGGGTACTCTATACTCAATACTCTATACAGGGTACTCTATACTCAATACTCTATACAGGGTACTCTATACTCAATACTCTATACAGGGTACTCTATACTCAATACTCTATACAGGGTACTCTATACTCTATACTCAATACTCTATACAGGGTACTCTATACTCTATACTCAATACTCTATACAGGGTACTCTATACTCAATACTCTATACAGGGTACTCTATACTCAATACTCTATACAGAATACTCTATACTCAATACTCTATACAGAGTACTCTATACTCAATACTCTATACAGAGTACTTGATACTCTATACTCAATACTCTATACAGGGTACTCTATACTCAATACTCTATACAGGGTACTCTATACTCTATACTCAATACTCTATACATGGTACTCTATACTCTATACTCAATACTCTATACAGGGTACTCTATACTCAATACTCTATACAGGGTACTCTATACTCAATACTCTATACAGGGTACTCTATACTCAAATTTTCACTGCCATACCACCTCTATTATAAGTATACAAATACCAAACTCATTAAACAATTAAGAACATTATTATCATTAATGGGAGCAGAAATGGTACCTTCCTTAATTTAAAGGGGCACTATGGCGTAAAAGTGTAGAATTTAAAATACATGTAAACACATACAAATAAGAAGTGCGTTTCTTCCAAAGTAAAATGAGCCATAAATTATTTTTCTCCTATGTTGCTGTCACTTACAGTAAGTAGTAGAAATCAGAAAGAATCCACAGGTTTTGGACTAGTCCATCTCCTCATAGGGGATTCTCAGCATAACCTTGATTCTTTAAAAAGACACTCCCTGAAAAGGATTTATACAAATATGCTGGCCAGCTTCCCTGCTCGCTGCACAGATTTTTGGCAGTTGGACGGAGCAACTGCCATTCACTAAGTGCTTTTGAAAATAAAGAAAACACTGAAAATACCCCATGAGGAGATGAGCTGGTCTAAAACCTGTTGGTTATGTCGCGCCATGCCGAAAAAGAGGCGTGGCCATGCCATTGTATTCGGCGGAGCTAACAGTGATGTAACAGCGAGGCATAAGAAAGCAGTGTTTACGCCATGATGTGGTCAAACGAGGTTTCGCATCATGGGTGTGCAGAAACTGTGTGATGCTATTTAATAGTATACCGTAACCCCAAAGCAGCAAACATAGCCAACTATGACCATTAAATAATAAATGCAGCAGTTACCCCAGACACCAGAAAATAAACGCAATGTGGGCAACATGTCAGCACAAAATAAATGCATTGTGGGCAACACCTGGGGAGAAAAAAGAATTTACTCACCTGACAGAAGACTCCTCTGGTGCGCAGCTCCCCGGACGATCCTCCTGCAGCACATCTCCCACGCTGACAGGCAGAGCAGGGCTATGGCAAGATAGTGCCCGAAGCCCTGTACCGGAGACACAAATAGTCTCCAGTACAAGGCTTCGGCAGCGATCTCCCGGTAGCCCTGCTCTGCTGGAAGAGGTAGACTGAGGAGGCTGGAGCCGGGCTGCGGGCTATGAACTGGCTCGGTGTCTATTAGACGCCACAGCCAGTTCATTCATTGCGCTGGCCAGAGTCCCAAGGCCGGGACGTCCCGCAGCTGAAAGTGGGACGTTTCCCGGGACCTCATGCTGACTGGGACAGCGGACCCCGAAAGCGGGATGCATCCCAGGTAAAGTGGGACGTATGGTCAGTGTAATGTAACAGTACTTTGTATGGTTCTGATCCAGCTCTGAAACATAATAAAGAAAAGGAGGGCTACGCCATATCATCTACGATCATATGATACACTGAGTTGTGGTCTCCCAGTACTCGCCTATTAGCGACACATTACCCCAATTTACTAGACTTCAGAAATCCATATGAGGCTAGGGTTCTTGATGTGTTGCCAGGTAGACCATTTTATTATACACTGTACAAAAAGGCTTGATTACATGCAAAAACCAGCCGTCTAAAACACTTTAAAACTTTGCTAGAGCTTCTGTGCGACACAATGATAATGAACATGAACACGACTCTGACCAATAACCATCTAATCTAAGCCGGCACTTCATACATTCCTCCACACACACTTGCAGCCATGGCGCCCAGAAACGCACTTGAAATACTATAGTTCAGTGGATAGTTGCTTGATCAGTTGTGAGGCGACCCATAGGGAGCAGAGGGATCCGACTGTATGACAGTGAAAGACAGCAGGTATATTGCAATCCCGTACTTCTCACAGAGATAGTCCCATATATTAGTGCAGCAGCAGCAACTAACAGCCATACACAGACAATTGCGCTGTTTATCTCACCACCTCTGTCGTGTAGTTCCTTCAGTGGGTACCCACACTGCCTACAACTTGCCACTGGGGTTTGGATGTTTGAAGCGGAATTCCGCCTATGCTCCGCATATGCCGGTGCATTGACTAGCACTCCAGCAGCCAGGCATTTCACCCTCTCCCATGCGTTTGGATCATGCAGATCACCAGGACGCCAGCGGTGACTTCCGCAGTCTGGTCAGCGTGCAGAGTATGGAGTACAAGTAGATGTGGGATCGCACACCATCAGTGAGGTGCTGGAGCCAGTAGTAATGCAACCGAAAATCCAAAGAGGTCCGCACACTCTAGGAATCAAATTCCAGACTTTTTATTCAGCCAATGTGACACAATTCCATTCCATTACACCAACTAATTGTTTCGGGGACCCGTGGGGTCCCCTTTGTCAAGGCAATACAGACAGAATGGTAATGGTTACCATTCTGTCTGTATTGCCTTGACAAAAGGGACCCCACGGGGCCCCGAATCGATTCGTTGGTGTAATGGAATGGAATTGTCACATTGGCTGAATAAAAAGTCTGGAATTTGATTCCTAGAGTGTGCGGACCTCTTTGGATTTTCAGAGTATGGAGTAGGTCACATGGACGCACAGGCTCCGCCCATCTACGTGTTTCCCGCACCTAAGTGGGCGATTCGTCAGGATGTCCATTAAGGCGTTCAACAGTCTTTCCTTTTAGCTTCCTCCCTGTGCTGACTCCTCCCCTCTCTGTTGCGTGTCATGCAGCATCATCAAAAAATTCCGTGCAGCACACTCGGACATTTGGGGGAAAGGGAGGCATATCATTGGCTCCAAACATTTCTATAAGTATATACGCTTCAAGGTATGATATTTCAATTTAAATCATCAGTGTAACAGAGACTTTTTGACTACACAGTCCCAAGTCCTCACAAAACTCATCCAATAACATCCACAGGACAGCAATCAAACAACAGGGGAAAGAACGAACAACTAGCAAGGCAATGCATGACAGTTTTTTTCCTCCTTTTTTCCTCCCCCTAGCAATAGGTAGCAGGTATTCCCCACATGCAAATATCTCACATGCATAACAGATACAGGCACACCTGTCTCTATGATCAGAGTCATCTCAGGTATATGCAACCTTTTTCAAATGGGGTTTAAGACTAAATTCATTATTAACCTCCTTGCCGATTCAATTCCTCCGGCAAGGAGGCAGCGCAGGAGGTTTTTTTTTTAAAATCATGTAGCGAGCCTACGGCTCGCTACTAGCCGCTGAGCGGCGGCATCCCCCCACCCACTCCGATCGCCTTCGGCGATCAGAGTAAGCAGGAAATCCCGTTCAGAACGGGATTTCCTGCAGGGCTTCCCCGGTCGCCATGGTGACGGGGCGGGATGACGTCACCGACGTCATGGACGTCGGGACGTCATAGGGAATCCCGATCCGCCCCTCAACTCTGCCTGGCACTGATTGGCCAGGCAGAGCAGGGGTCTGGGGCGGGGGGGAGCGACTCGGCGCGGCGGATTGTGGCGGATCGGCGGTGAACGACGGCAATCGGAAGTTACAAGCAGCTAGCAAAGTGCTAGCTGCTTGTAACAAAAAACAAATTATGCAAATCGGCCCAGCGGGGCCTGAGAAATCCTCCTGCGCAGGTTACCCTGAACTGAGTTCGGGATAACCGGCAAGGAGGTTAAGGCCACATGGGGATAAGGTTTGCAGTTTGAAAATCCACATACTTTCCTTACAGAGGAGTTCATTCCTCCAATTCCCACGTCCCCCCAAGATCTTTAATCTATAGATCCCTTTAAAAAGCGTACCCTGCAGTTTTGATCCATGTTGTTCTGCATAGTGCCTGCCCAACGTTGTGTCCATATTTTTATTTACAATATTACCCATGTGTTCCAATATGCGTGCCTTCAGAGCTCTTTCTGTCATCCCTATATACATAAGGCCACAGGGACAGGTGACCATATGTACTACCCATTCTGAGTTACAATTAATAAATGACTGGATCCTATATTCCTTTGATCCTCCACTGTCCCAAAACATTTGGGCCTTATGTATATAGGGACATGCCTTACACTTACCGCATCTATACATTCCCACCACCGGCACTTTATTTAACCAAGTTGTCGGTGCTGGACTTCGCCTGTATTCACTTTTAACCAACATGTCCCTTAGATTAGTTGCACGTCTTGCTGTAACCTTGGGAATGGGATCAATTATCTCAGCTATCTCTGCAGATCCAGTTAGTATATGCCAGTGACGATCTAGCATCTCGTGTAGTTTACTCCAATGTGCTCCATATGTGCTTATCACCCGGATCTTATCATTTTTCTTTTTTCTGTTTCTGGTGTAACCTTCTCTGCTTTCCTTTCCCCACCTACAGTATCAGCTCATTTCTATCTCTGAAACATGCCTGAAGAAGAAACTTAAAGTTCCGAAAGTTTGCAAAGGAATCTTGTACAGTTAGTCATTACAAGTATCACTTAAACAACTTTTGTTATGTCCACACGCAACTGGCTTCAACATGCTCCTGTATCCGGGTTTCCATTTCCCTAGTTGTCATGCCTATGTAAAACCGGGCACATAGGCACCAAATGACATACACTATAGACAGAACAAGAAAGAAAGACACAGCACTCTGGAGCTGTATGCAGCAACAAGCTGTATTGGAGCAGGCGATGACAGCTTGTTGCTGCATACAGCTCCAGAGTGCTGTGTCTTTCTTTCTTGTTCTGTCTATGGATGTGCAGGAGTGGTGTACCTGCTAGACGCTGAGCACCGGCTGGACGATTGTGATATCGTTTTTTTCTGAAGTTAGGAGGAGTTTTGCTGTAAATGACATACACTACCCATTTAATTTGACAGGTAATAAATATATCTACTTTATCTTCTACTGGTCCTACTTTTAAATATCTACCTTGCTTCAATAATAAATACAATTGCAGATTCTAGTGGGAAAGAGATGTAAGTGTTAAAATTATTTGTGTTGAAAATGCTAACGTTATTGTAAAGCAAACCTGAAGTGTAAATAACCTTATGGGATAATGAACTGTATGTGTAGTACAGCTAAGATATAGAGCATTAGTAGCAAAGAAAAGTCTCATGTTGTTTTCTTGTATAAGAAGAGTTGAGAAACTACAGTTGTTATCTATGCAAAAGAGCTTCTCTGAGCTCCACACCCAACTTGGTTCAAAGACAGTCCTCGGGGCATAACAATAGACCCTGCAAGGGATGCAGCTGCAGGGGGCCGGAAGCTGCAGAGGGCCCTGTGGGGGGAGAAGTTTATTTTCCCTGTCCTGAGAGACTGAAACCTTTCTGCTCTCTGCCCAATTGTTCTAATGACTGCATCTGCTCAGCTGCTGATAAGGAATCATATAAAGTTCTGAAGACAAAAATTTGTAGACAGTCCCTATTTGGTGTGCAGCAGGGTCTTGTGTACAGTGCCCTGCCCCAACCTCTTTACCCCTCCCCAAGTGTTCTGTACTATAGTAATGCTGGAGGAGTCTGCAGAGCCAGTTCTGATCCATCAGAAATGGACAGACTGAGTGTAAGAAGCTGAGGCTGGGAGCACACTCGTCTGTCAGTTTTCTGTATGCGTTTTCTGCACTTCATGTGTGTCTGTACAGTATCTAGAGCACTTTTCTTGACCTGTCTCTCATTGTTTCCTGGTTGTTTAAGGTTTTACTGACGGAAAGTTCATAGGGTCATTAGCTCTGCTCTGTTTTATAGTTTTAACCACTTTGTCCTCCTTGACGTAGTTCTACATCAAAGAGGACATGTGCACTCCTGTGGCCGATCGTGCACATGCACGCGCGCTCCCGGCCACAGATTCGTTAGCCCAGGAATCAATGAATCGGCCATGATGCCCGATTACGATTCCTCTTCCCCCGCAGAAAAAGCGACAGCTTCTCTCGGAAGCTTTGCTTTTTCTGACTCCTATGTCCCTCTAAGCATACATTGTACGCTTAGAATGACATCATGTAAACTCAAGGCTGCCATCTTGTGGCCAAAAACTAAAACTACATCTAGAAGTAAAAAAAAAAAAAAAAATAATACACATATATTTCCCCAAATCAAACACTATTTACATCCCACCCTCCCAAAAATACCCACATAAAATGTTTAATAAAAAAAACAAAAAGAAATTACAATAAAAAAACACAAATATTTACCTAAGGGTCTAAACTTTGTAAATATCTATGTAAAGAAGAAATATTTCTATTTTTTTTTTTATTATAAGCTTGTAAATAATGATGGATGCAAAACGGAAAAAATGCTCTTTTATTTCCAAATAAAATATTGTCGCCATACATTGTGATAGGGACATAATTTAAATGGTGAAATAACCGGGACAAATGGGCAAATACAATACGTGGGTTTTAATTATGGAGGCATGTTTTATTTTAAAACTATAATGGCCGAAAACTGATAAATTTAATTTTTCAGTTTTTTCCTTATTCTTCCTGTTAAAATGCATTTACAGTAAGGTAGCTCTTAGCAAAATGTACCCCCCAAAGAAAGCCTAATTGGTGGCGGAAAAAACAAGATATAGATCAGTTCATTGTGATAATTAGTGATAAAGTTATAGGCTAATGAGTGGGAGGTGAAAATTGCTCAGATGCATAAAGTGAAAACGACCGAGGGCTTAAGTGGTTAATAGAGTATTGTTTGTGAACTGCAAATATTAGGAAATTATGCAATGTTATATAAAAAAGTCATATAACTAAAAATAAAAATACAGGACTTTTTCTTTGCTACTAAGGGTTCTATTCATTATTTATTCACTATCCATACTACACATTCAATTAATTGTTTCTACTAAGTTTATTTTCACTTCAGTGTCTCTTAAAATACTGTACTGATGTTAAACTATCTCTTCTTCTTCTCAGATATTTTCTAACGTACAGAGGCTTGCTGGATCATTTATTGACCTCTGCCTGGCTGGGAATCTGCTATTCAGACACTGGGACACAAAGATCTACTGCTCAGACGCTGCTGAAGTCAGTATTGCCATGGACTTTCAGGTTAATGGCATTGGCGAGCTTGGCAAGCTTGAAGGACACGGTGTTCTTACTGACTTACTTCCAGACATCTGCAAAACCATGGAGTTATATTTGGAAAAGTGGTTAAAATTTACAACAGAGATAAGATCTCAACATTACTATTTGAACTACTACACAGAAGAGCAGTTGGTCTACTTGTGTGAGCAATATAAGAAAACGGATATCAGTGAAGAAGCACTTGTAATGTTATCTTTCATCAAACCTGACTGTACCAAAGCTGACCCCATTAACTCTTTTTACCAAGTGAATGATGACTCAGATTCTGACACGTTTGAGATGGCAGAATTTACATCAGAACTTGAAGTCTGTGAAACTGTTACAAAGAAACTAGATGTGATTTGGGACTTCTCAATGGATTACATGGATCATTTTTTCCCGGGATGTTTGGATATAGACACCTTGGGAAATAGCTTGGCAGCTTTGGCTAAGTTAAATGTAACGCCAGTACAGCGTGTCCTCCATCCCAGCTTGCAGTCACGTCAGCCCAATCTGGTTTTGTGTCCTCCATCAGAAATATTGTCTTGTGCTCTAGCGATATACATGCACAGCTCGGATCAGCCACTGCCATCCTACGATGAGGTTCTCCTGTGCTCTTCTCAGACAACCTTTGAAGAGGTTGCCTTGTTTCTGCGACGATGTCTGACACCAGGATATAATGGGAGAAAGATTTACAGTTTGATTTATGCAGATCAACTAAGCTATGATGTTGCCTACAGGTCTGAGCAACATTTTCAACAGATGAAGGCTCAGGGCATGAACAACTACAACCTTGTAATGATTTGTAGCTCAGAGCGAGAGGGTTGCTACATATCCTCTGTCTTCAGCCGGTTCAGAGTTCCCATGATCCTTCAGAAACCCCCAGCAGAGATTCAGCGTTACCTGTCTACACATTTCACTGTCAATGCTGATGTGATTTCAGCTTCGGCTGTATTTAAGGATGGAAAGAGTGCGGGCATTGTGTCCTCTATGAGAGCAGGAGTCGGTAAGTACAACTTAACCACCTCTGAGTGTCTTTCACAGGGCTTTCCTTGCCATCTAAAGGTGGCAAACTACTGATGGTATAGGCAGGGCTGTTTTTCATCACAGTCATTACAGGCCATTGCCTGGAGCATCATTAGTCCTAAGGCACGCCACTGCAGTGCTTGCTGATGTGATCAGTGTGATCACGGTCAACAGCACAGCTCCCCGAGTCCCCTGGTACAGGCTGGCCACACTTGCTTAGTTCCACCCCCGGTGAATGCTGAGGGAACTCACTAAATCTCTTTGCGACTAACCACAGAGCCATGTGTTCATAAGGAAGTTCAGCTTCTGAAAATTGTGCATGTCCTGGGTTGCAGGGTAGAGTATTGTAGGAGTTGAAGAGGAGAAAAGATGTCAAGTCCGCCTAGAATATGGTAAGGCACCTGTAGCATGCAGCATAGGGGAGGCAGGAGAAGTAGGAGTAGCATAGGCAAGTTAGTGAGCACAAGTGTGTTCCTTTGACCTTAGGGGCCTTAGCCCCACCCCCAGCCATGGGAAGCCATTCCTCTGATTCATGTAAGCCCTACCTGCCACTCACAGGAAGCTTCAACCCCACCCAAAGGGAGCTCCATCCACAGCAGCACCTACACTGGACCCCCTTCCACCAGCACCCACACTGACCTCATTCACCCACACCAGGCAGCACCCACAGTGACCTCTAACCCCCCATCAGCACCCACACAATGACATGATGTTACCAGCAATAGGGAGTACTTGGCCAAGACAGTCATTAATAAAGGGTACATGCTATAATAATATTGAGAAATGCTGTTTTACAGTATATCTTCCATAATGATGCTGCAGATGGTTTGCTAGCACAGCTGTAACCTATTGGTGCATAAACACACACAATAACTGTTAACCCTAGGGATCGGAAATCAATAACTTAGGTGACTGTATGCAGCTGAGTGCTGTATAAGTGCATCTCTAGTCTACAGGCCAGTGACATGTTCTGTTGCTATGCAGATGGCAGAAATTACAGTATGTGGCACATAACAGGGGAGAGTAAGGACAACAAAGCTCTAGACCCTGCACTTGGTGAAGATGATCTGTCTCTTGGTGATGCATAGGGGAGGATCAGGCCACTGTACACATGCTATGGCCCCAATTAGCTTCCTCAGCTGATAACCAACTTGCATGTGTACAAGTCTTAAGGGCTTTTTACATTGGCCATAGTAGAAACATAGTTCCCATTCATTGATCTAAGTCCCCGGTAGAGAGACCGACAGCTTCTTATCAGAAGCCGCATTTTTTTCTGAACAAATAAAAAAATCGCATCCTCCTTATACTTCCTGTAAGCGAGAGTGCTCGGAAGTGTGTACAGGATGGAATTTATAAAAAATGTCTGTGGCTATCTTGTGGCTAAATGGTAAAACTACATGTACATACATTTTTTTTAACAAAAAACACAATAAATAACATTTAAAATTAACGGTTTACTTCCCACACCCAAAAAAACACCCAAATAAAATTAACTAAAACATTTTTTCCAAAAAAATACAATTTTAAAAAAATAAATAAATAGTTACCTAAGGGTCTGAACTTTTTTAATATGCATGTCAAGAGGGTATAATACTAATATATTTTTTTAATTTGTAAGCTTGTAAATAGTGATGGACGCAAAACTGAAAACATGCACCTTTATTTCCAAATAAAATATTGGCGCCATACATTGTGATAGGGACAAAATTTAAATGGTGTAATAACCGGGACAAATGGGCAAATTAAATGTGTGGGTTTCAAATATAGTAGTATGTATTATTTTAAAGCTATAATGGCCGAAAACTGAGAAAAATATTTTTTTCTCCATTTTTTTTAATATTCCTGTTAAAATGCATTCAGAAAAAAATAATTTTAGCAAAATGTAACACAAAAGAAAGCCTAATTGGTGGCGGAAAAAAAAAAGCTATAGATCAATTCATTGTAATAATTAGTAAGAAACTTATTGGCAAATGAATGGGAGGTGAAAATTGCTTAGATGCATAAGGTGAAAAACGACTGAAGGCTGAAGTGGTTAAACTAATACCACACAAATAATTAAATGTTTCCATGTTTTTATTGTACACACCATGTAAACATTCACTGTGCAGGTGGAAAAGGCATGTTAACCCTTGGATTTACTACCTAGTTGAACCTCCTTTGGCAGTAATAACTTCAACCAATTGTTTCCTGTAGTTGCAGATCAGATGTGCACAATGGTCAGGAGTAATTTTTGACCATTCCTCCTTACAGAACTCTTTCAAATTCAGCATTATTCTTGGGATGTCTGGTGTAAATCGCTTTCTTGAGGTCATGCCACAATATCTCAATCGGGTTGAGGTCAGGACTCTGGGCCACTCCAGAAGGCGTATTTTCTTCTGTTTAAGCCTTTCTGTTGTTGATTTACTTCTATGCTTTGGGTCATTGTCTTGTTGCAACACCCATCTTCTGCTGAGCTTCAGCTGGTGGACAGATTACCTTAAGTTCTCCTGCAAAATACCTTGATAAACTTGGGAATTTATTTTTCCTTCAATGATAGCAGTCTGTCCAGGCCCTGACGCAGCAAAGCAGCCCCAAACCATGATGCCCCCACCACCATACTTCATTGTTGGGATGAGGTTTTGATGTTGGTGTGCTGTGTCTCGTTTTATCCACACATAGGCCTCGATTCATAAACAGCAGTGCGATAAAAAAATTTTGTCGGGAAAATACCGCACTTGGTATTTTCCCGGTCTGTGTGCTAATTCATAAAGATTTCCCCAGCTGCCTTTGGAGGTCGGTAAATTACCGCAGCCCATTGAGCGGTAGAGTAGAGCGGTGTCTCGATTCTCTCTTTGCCCTGCAGAAATGAATCACACAGATGGCTCTCTCTGGCTCTCCGACTGATGACTCAGACAGATGAGTCACACAGTCTTTCCCTGCCTGCTCAAATGATTCACACAGACGGCTCTCTCTGGCTCTCTCCACTGATGACTCAGACAGATGAGTCACACAGTCTTTCCCTGCCTGCTCAAATGATTCACACAGAGGGCTCTCTGGCTCTCTCCACTGATGACTCAAACAGACTTCGGATCTCTGCACTTTTGCATTCATCAGAGCTGTCAGAGCTGTCGGTAACTTGTTATCGCCTCACTAGAGGTGTCGGTAACTACCGCCAGGCTTACCGCTTGTTGAAGGCTTTATGAATTGACATTTGCTGACAATTTACTGACATGTGTTGTCGGTAACTGCAGCCAAGTCAGTAATTTATCTCCCTGGTCGGTAATGTCAGCTTTTCATGCGGTAACAGCCTTTATGAATTGACATTTTGCTAAGTGGTCGGTAAAGTCTGCTGTTTTCAGCATTACCGCATGAGGTAATGCTTTATGAATCGAGACCATAGTGTTGTGTGTTTCTTCCAAACAACTCAACTTTTGCTTCATCTGTCCACAGAATATTTTGCTAGTACTGCTGTGGGACATCCAAGTACTCTTTTGCAAACTTTAAACACGCAGCAATGTTTCGTTTTTTTTTTTTTTGTTTTTTTTTGGAAAGCAGTGGCTTACTCTGTGGTATCCTTCCATGAACTCCATTCTTGTTTGGTGTTTTACGTATCATAGATTCGTTAACAGGGATGTTAGCATACTTCATTGAGCATTCTGCACTGTGATTTTGCAGTCATCTTTACAGGATGACCACTCCTATGTAGAGTAGCACAGTGTTGAACTTTCTCCATTTAGAGATAATTTGTCTTACCGTGGACTGATGAACTGCAAGGCTTTTGGAGATAATTTTATAGCCCTTTCCAGCTTTATGCAAGTCAACAATTCTTAACCTTGTGCCTTCTGTGGGCTCTTTTGTGCTAGGCATCATTCACAGCAGGCAATGCCGCTTGGGAAAAGCAAACCCAAAACTGGTGCGTATTTTATAGGCCAGGACAGCTGTAACCAACACCTCCAATCTTCTCTCATTGATTGGACTCCTGGCACCTCACTCCATTTAGCTCTTGGAGATGTCATTAGTCTAGGGGTTCACATACTTTTTCAACCTGCACTGTGAATGTTACAGCGGAATGAAACCCAGCATTTCTACTTTGCTCTAATAGATTATTTACAGCATATTATATACAACCAGCATTTTTTTTTTACTAGAACTGCATTCAAAGGGTTAACACAGCTCCCTGCCAGCAGAGCTGGCCACATCTGAACTTATAGATAATGTTATTTTGTGTTTAATTGTATCAAGTGAGGAATGTAAACACAGCCTTCTCTCACACTGCCGGGTCTCCTAAAGACAGTGAGACAAGCATAAATTCTTTCTGATTAAGTTAGATGATGAATAAAGCAGTAATGAATAAAATGCAAAGTCAGCTCTTAGGAAAACACGTTTTTATTGAATATTATGTCAGTTTTTTTATACCGTTTTAACATGGTATGTTCAATAAAAACATGGAAACATTGAATTATTTGTGTGATATTAGTTTAAGCAGACTGTGATTTTCTATTTTTGTGACTTAGATGAAGATCAGATCACATTTTATGACCAATTTGTGCAGAAATCCATATAACTCCAAAGGAATCACATACTTTTTATTGCTACTGTAGTGTAATGTACCCCATACATCCTATAGAAGATAACCAGGACCTGGGCATACAGGCCCAAATCCTAAGCCTATATTACCTACACTTGTAGGATTACAAGATATTAACAGTATACTATAAAGGCCATCTATCCAACAGCTACATTATGGCAACTTTTTTTATTTTATTTTGTTTTAAATATCCTAAAGTTTGATTCCATGTCTTTTTCTATCCATTTAGTTAGTCATAGGCATAACCAGGTTCATGCTTCAATTAACTCCTTCAGTCATAGACAGTCGCTTGTGACAAATGAAAAACAAAGAAATCAACACCGTTATTAAGAAGTTTATAAGGATAGTTCTTAGTTCTTATTAATTACCTGTTATAAGTCTATCTCTTCATTGATATGTAGTGTTGAACCTACTCTGGTTTTAGATTCCACACTTGTGAGCACCAAGAAAATGTAGCACATTCAGGACAGAGCCATACCCTTGCCTTAACGGAAACAGTAAAAAAGGGCGCAGGAGGCTAGTGGACAAATCGGGCGCCGCCATTCACTCCCATAATAAATATCGTTTAATGGGCGCCCGATAGGAAAAAAGGGCGCCGGAGAAAAATAACGTTTTAAAAGCGGCGCCCGGAGACTTAATGTTTTATTACTGCTTCTCATGATTACACATTATTTAATGATTTATACATTTTTTAATATTATTTTTAAACGAAAAACAGTACAATATTTTTTTCAAACATTTTTAAACGAAAAACAGTACAATTTTTTTTTTTTACATTATTTTTAAACGAAAAAACCGCACAATATATTTTTAAAACGTTATTAATGCTTATCACATGGGGGCTTAGGTTTAGGCACCAACAGGGGGGTCTTAGGTTTAGGCACCAACAGGGGGGGTCTTAGATTTAGGCACCAACAGGGGGGTCTTAGGTTTAGGCACCAACAGGGGGGTCTTAGGTTTAGGCACCAACAGGGGGTCTTAGGTTTAGGCACCAACAGGGGGGTCTTAGGTTTAGGCACCAACAGGGGAGTCTTAGGTTTAGGCACCAACAGGGGGGTCTTAGGTTTAGGCACCAACAGGGGGGTCTTAGGTTTAGGCACCAACAGGGGGGTCTAGGGGTTAGGCACTAACAGGGGGGTCTAGGGGTTAGGGGTAGGTACAGGGAGGGTTACTTAGGCACCAACGGGGGGGGGGGGGGTCTTAGGTTTAGGCACCAACAGGGGGGTCTAGGGGTTAGGGGTAGGTACAGGGAGGGTTACTTAGTAATTTTTTTTTAAACGTTATTCTACGTTTCACTATTTAAAGGAAAGATTAACGTTTTTACAATTGCCGATTTAATGCACATTATTTAATGATTTATAACTTTATAAAACATTAATTTTAAACGAAATACAGTACAATACATTTTTAAACGTTATCCATGCTTATCGTTTAAAACCCCGCACCCTTTTTTCCCAGCGCTCCTTTTTAACGTACGCTGCCTTAACACCAGTTTGGATAGTTCTTTATACTCCAAATATTCTAAATGTAAACTTTCTGCTATATGTTACATATGACTTTACATAAAAAGAACCTGTGTATTCCTCATGTTGAAAAATTATTTAACTCTGTTCTTGCAAAAAAAAAAAATCAACTCTCACCTTGATGGGATTGGTCCATTTTCAAACTGCATATACCGTATATACTAGGATACAGGATGATCCTCGTGTATAAGTCGACCCTAATATTTGACCCTCTAGCTGGATTTTTTTATTGTCTTAAATAGAAGTCTACCTAGGAAAGTTAAGGACTGCACTTGGGGACCAGGATGTCACCTTTCAGTGTGGTCACTGTGGCCACTCTAGCTGTGTGTCTCCTGTGTCCCCCTGGCTGTGTGGCCCCTCTAGCTGTGTGGCCCATGTCCCCTGGGCTGTGTGGCCCCTCTAGCTGTGTGGCTACTGTGTCCCCTTGGCTATGTGTCCCCTGTGTCACATTGGATGTATGAGCTGCAGCAGCCAGCATCTGTCTCCCCTTCCAGACAGTGCCACAGCAAGCAGCTTACTACAATACCCCCTCCCTCTCACCACCATGGAAAGCCCCCCCCCCCCTTCCCCCAGCAGGTTGCCAAAATGACCCCCTCCCTACCACCACCATGGAAAGGGGCCTCGCCCTCCCCAGCAGCTTTCAGCAAAGTCTCCCTCTCACCACCACGCAAAGGGGGGCTGCTTCTCACTCTTTCCCCTATCTGTGTCATCTAATGCACCATCAGCACTAAAGCGGAAACCCGTAACTCACTGATTACACAGCGCGGCATCCTCCCTTGTCCCTCTGCTCACGCTGGTCTGTTTGCAATACCACAGCTATGGCTCCGATGTCATGTGACTTCATGTGTCATGTGATAGCGGAGCCATAGCTGTGGTATTGTAAACAGACCAGCGTGAGCAGAGGGACAAGGGAGGATGCCGCGCTGTGTAATCAGTGAGTTACGGTTTCCGCTTCAGATGACACAGGGGGCAGAGAGCAAGAAGCAGCCCCCCTTTGCATGGTGGTGGGAGGGAGGCTTTGTGGAAAGCTGCCTGCTTAAAGAGAACCCGAGGTGGGTTTGAAGAATATTATCCGCATACAGAGGCTGGATCTGCCTATACAGCCCAGGCTCTGTTGCTATCCCAAACCCCCCTAAGGTCCCCCTGCACTCTGCAATCCCTCATAAATCACAGCCACGCTGCTGACAAACAGCTTGTCAGAGCTGGCTGTGTTTATCTCTATAGTGTCAGTCTGCTGCTCTCCCCGCCTCCTGCAGAACTCCAGTCCCCGCCTGCATCCCTTCCCTCCCTGCTGATTGGAGGGAAGGGACAGAGCAGGGACCGGAGCTATGCAGGAGGCGGGGGAGCAGCTGAGACTGACACTACAGATGTAAACACAGCCTCACAGCACGGCTGTGATTTATGAGGGATTGCAGAGTGCAGGGGGACCTTAGTGGGGTTTGGGATAGCAACAGAGGCTGGGCTGTATAGGCAGTAGGGATGCTCATTCGGATTCCACGGAAATGCAATTTCCGAAATTCCGATCGGAAATTGCATTTCCGCATCGGAATGCGGAAATCGGTAATGCAAGTGCGTTAGGCGGATTTCTGTCAGAAATCGCGGAAATTCTGCCCGAATTTAACATCGATTTTCTCAAAAACTATAAGGTCTTTTTGAAAACTTTTTTTTGCATCTTGTTCAGGAGATTCTGCTTAATAAACCCTGAAAATTTGGTGTTTCTAGGACTTACAGGGGCTTTGCTATTAACCACTAAAGTCGGCGGATTTTTACTGTAATGTAAAATGCAGAAAATCCTATTTTGCAAAAAAAAAAAGTTTTCAAAAAGACCTTATAGTTTTTGAGAAAATCGATGTTAAAGTCGGGCGGAATGTCCGCGATTTCCGACGGAAATTCCGCATTGGAATGCGGAAATTGGTAGCGGAAAGCGGAATCGGTATTTGGCAATGGCGGAATGCGGATTTACCGCGGAATCGGAAATTGGCATTTCCGGCCATCCCTAATAGGCAGATCCAGCCTCTGTATGCAGATAACATTTTTTAAACACACCTCGGGTTCTCTTTAAAGCACTGGGGAAGGAGAGAGTGAAAGATGCATCCCCCCAATTCCCGGCTATAAGTTTTGAAGGATTACTCAAGTATAAGGCGACCACCTCCCCCCTCCCCACTTTTACACTTTGAGTCAGTCCTACATTTCTCGACTTATAGGCAAGGATATACGGTATGTCCTTTCTGACCTGTCAGTTTTGTATCACTTTTGTATGTGTTTCTATTGCTGTGTTCACACATAAAATGTGTACATTTCCAGACCAGTCAGGTAAAACTGATAGAAAACTGATGCTGAACTGACAGAAGACGACTGGATCGGCCTGGAATTGTGCAGATTTATGTGTGAACCAGGCCTCAAAGCCATAGTCGAAGCCAGAGTCATAGCGCTTTTACCTTCTCTTCCAGGAAAATCTCTTTACGTGAAAAGACTTTTTCAAAAGCTCCAGGAAAAGTTTCCAGATAAGCAGCCACAATACAAGATCATCCGGATGATTGACCCTGAAGTGGATGAGAATAAAGTACTGAAGACTCTGCTTCCTTTTCTAAATGCCAAGATTAAGGGTTGTCCTATAATATTCCACATCGACTTCACATCCTCTGTAAGTAAGACAAGGCACTGTGCTAAATCTCATTTTATTTATTCAAGTGTAAAACAAAAGTTTGTGCCCAAGCAGGCAATTTGGATGCCCACTAGCGCCAGAAGTTTGGGCATCACCTTGAGCATCTATAGAAATATTGGCATTCAGCCATAATTTAGGCGTCCAATACATAGCAGGTGCTGTACCAGTGCCCACTATTGACCGGGCACCAAAATTATGGCTCAATGCCAATATTTTTATTGGCACCTGTAACTTTTTCTTTTTTTTGCGGCCGGGGGGCGGGCAGTTAGTTACGTGTCAGGCAGGGAGTTTGTCCACGGGGGAGGGGGGATGGGGAGCAGTGGGGTTAGGCGTCAGGTGGGAGGGTTCTGTGTGAGAATAGGATTACGTTTAGCCATAGTAAAATGTTACTATTTAATACCGCTATTTTACACTTAAATAACTTGAGTCCCAAAGGTTTATTCCCCCCTAGTGACCAGGCCATTTTTTACAATTCCGTACTTCACAACTATAACGGTTTATTGCTCGGTCATACAAATTAGCACCCAAATGGATTGTACCTCCTTTTCTTCCCACTAATAGGGCTTCGTTCACATCTAAAATTGAAATTGCTGACACCAGCGATTTGCGATTTTGTGGGCGTTTTTTTTCGGGTAGGCACTTTTGCTGAGTGATTCTGCTTTTTCACTCCGACGCAAGTCAGGAAGTGAACTGTTTGATCAGAAAAGAATAAATACAATAATAGTGATTTGTGAGTGTTTTGCGTTTTTCCTATACCTTCCATTGGAGCAAAATCACCCTAAAAATGGTACAGGCAGCGCTTTGCTGAGCAGAACTATCCCATAAGGATTCAATGCACAAGCAGTTTCGACGTTTGAAAAAAAAGGGTGAAAATGCCCTAGGTGTGAACAAGTCCATACAGCTTGCTTTTGGTGCTATCTGATTGCTGCTGGGATGGTTAGTTTTTTTTTTTAATTAATTAAAAAAGAGCAACGTTTTTGCATTTTAAATCCCCCCCCCCCCCCACTTCTCCCCCTAAATTGTTCCTACAGTACGATACATACATTACACTAAACATCAATAGACATATGGCTATGACAGGGATTAGATTGTGAGCTCTTATGAGGGGCAATTAACTGCTTGCCAACTGCGTCACACTGATGGGTGTGGCCACGGTGGCAGCCCCAGGTCCGCCTAAACGCCGATCGGCGTAAAGTCCTTGGGGCTCGCAGTGCTGGAGATCGCGCGCAGGGTGCGCGTCCATCTCTTGTTGGTAGGCAGATCGGAGTCTCAATTGCCGCTCGGGAGACTGTTGTTTGACGGCGAAACCGCCGTCTATTTACATTGTACAGTGCTGCGATCTGCATCACACGGCTGTCCCCCTGGGGCACTAGAGAGCGATCGGCTCTCTTAGGCTGAGGCCTATGACAGCCGATCGCCGTTATTGGCTGGCTGGGGAGAGGGAGGGGAAAAAAAATAAATAGGCATATTTAATAAAAAAAAAAAAAAAAAAAAGAGAGAAATATTTGTAAAAAAATAAATAAATACACACTGGGGGAGCGATCAGACCCACCAAAAGAGAGCTCTGTTGGTGGGGAGAAAAGGGGGGGGGGAGCACTAGTGTGCTGTGTTGTGTGGCCCTGCAGCTTGGCCTTAAAGCTGCAGTGGCCAATTTTGTTTAAAATGGGCTGGTCACTAGGGGGGTTTAAAGCCAATGGTTACCGCTGTAAAAATAAAAAAGTCAGATACTCACCTAAGGAGAGGGAAGGCTCGGTTCTAATGAGCCTTCCCTCTCCTCTCCCGGTGCCGTCGGTGCTGCGCTGGCTCCCCCGTTCGCGTCCGCCGCCGCAGGGACTTCAGAGGTCTTCAGGAGCACTCGGGCTTCCGAAGACGGGCCGCTCCATACTACGCACGCGCGATTGCGTCATAGAGGGCGCTCGCGCATGCGTACTATGGAGTGGCCAGTCTTCGGGAGCCCGAGTGCTCCCGAAGGCTTCCGAAACATCCCTTCGGCAGCGGAAGTGGCAGTATTTGACCGAACTGGTCGAATACTGCTACGGGGGATCCTGCGCGGGACCGGGCACTGGGAGAGGAGAGGGAAGGCTCATTAGGACCGAGCCTTCCCTCTCCTTAGGTGAGTATCTGACTTTTTTATTTTGAAAGCAGTACACATTCACTTTAAGCCCTTGGTCCTCAAGAGGTTAAATGACAAGACAATCCTCTGTGCGGAAGATGTCAGCTTTATATAAATACATTTCATTGCGTACATGAAAAACCAGGCTGCCGATCGCTGTTGTCCCCCATGCACAGTGACAGGAGAGTGCACTTGTGCAAGCGCAAGCCCCGTTTAATCTGGCCTCTCGTGAGACCCCTCCATATGGCAGCGCTGAGGAACAAGTGAGCCGCCGTGCGTCCGCCATCCTGCGTTAGGCAGTTGCAGAGTGGTTAATAGTAAAATATTGGTATTTAATACCAATATTTTACTACGGCATTACTGGGCACCCAAATTTGTGTGCCTTTTTTTGTATGTAAGCCCTCTTTTCATAAGCATTAATCAGTGAATGAAACACATCGGCTTAGATCTCACCGCTCTCTAATAATGCAATTTTTTGATTGGTTTCTGGACATGCTCCAAAGTAATCCAAGGAGAAAGTTACTTGTAGTTTTCTGAATTCAAGATGCAAACGAGAATTAGCGCCGTCCGATGTGAAGTGATGTTTATTGCACTTTACACGCTAATTCAATTACAGTAGATCAATTAGTAAACTGTTATGCTGTTACAGTGTAGCGTCTGTAACATGTTGCATGTTTGGGAGTGATGCATCATGGGAAGCCACAGTTGCTCACTTATAGCTGAATTATTTGAAATACCGTCTGTTTTAAAAAGGCAAAACTATATTTAGAATAGCTTTTTAGTAAGAGGGTTTTTGATCTTTTAGCCCCCTTACACTCTCCAACTGGTTACGGGTCACCCTGAGCTATTGGAGTATTCTGTAGTACTGAGTGTCCTTTTTAGATATATTTATTAGTTTTAACAAAATGGACAATAAATGAATCTGGAATTCCCATAGAGTTTAGCCTCTAGGGAGACACTGTGGTCTATGCCGTGATAGAGACCTCTCAATGGACTATACATGTATAAAGTGACTAGTTTCTGACCCGTGGACAAACTTAGAGCTGGCAGACAAAATAAGCACAGTATGAGAGAAGCTGGAGGATGCAAAGACCATCCCCCCAAAAATGTTCACAGTAGATGCTGAGACCCCGATGTTAAGAGTATGCAAACAACGAAAATAGCAGATGATACGGGTACTTGCAAGCAGAGGTGGCCTTAGAGTATGCGGGGCCTGGGGCGAGTGTCATATGCGGGCCTAGAGACATATGCTGTGGATACACACGTTGTGGAAGCACACTCTGTATAGGTTAGATAGGTAGGTGCCCCGCAGTATAGATTAGATAGGTAGGTGCCCTGCAGTACAGATTAGATAGGTAGGTAGGTGCCCTGCAGTACAGATTAGATAGGTAGGTAGGTGCCCTGCAGTACAGATTAGATAGGAAGGTGCCTGCAGTATAGATTAGTTAGGTAGGTACCCCGCAGTATATATTAGATAGATGCCTGCAGTATAGATTAGTTAGGTAGGTACCCCGCAGTATATATTAGATAGGTGCCTGCAGTATAGATTAGGTAGGGTGGTGCCCTGCAGTACAGATTAGAGAAGTGCCTGCAGTATAGATTATTAGATAGATAGGTGTCTGCAGTATAGATTAGATAGGAAGGTGGCTGCAGTATAGGTTAGATAGATAGGTGTCTGCAGTATAGGTTAGATAGATAGGTGTCTGCAGTATAGGTTAGATAGGTAGGTGTCTGCAGTATAGGTTAGATAGATAGGTGTCTGCAGTATAGGTTAGATAGGTAGGTGTCTGCAGTATAGGTTAGATAGATAGGTGTCTGCAGTATAGGTTAGATAGGTGCCTGCAGTATAGGTTCGATATAGGTGCCAGCCTGCAGTATAATTAGATAGGTGCCAGCCTGCAGTATAGGTTAGATAGGTGCCAGCCTGCAGTATAAGTTAGATAGGTGCCAGCCTGCAGTATAGGTTAGATAGGTGCCAGCCTGCAGTATAGATTAGATAGGTGCCAGCCTGCAGTATAGGTTAGATAGGTGCCAGCCTGCAGTATAGATTAGATAGGTGCCAGCCTGCAGTATAGATTAGATAGGTGCCAGCCTGCAGTATAGGTTAGATAGGTGCCTGCAGTATAGATTAGATAGGTGCCAGCCTGCAGTATAGATTATATAGGTAGATGCCCTGCAGTATAGATTAGATAGGTAGATGCCCTGCAGTATAGATTAGATAGCAAGGTGGCTGCAGTGCTGGGGAGAGCGGGCATAGTTGTTAAAACTCACGTTTCTCCGATGCTCACAGCTACCATCTATTTCCTCTCCCAGGAAATAGATGGTAGCTGTGAGCATCGGAGACACGTGAATTTTAACAACTATGCCCGCTCTCCCCAGCACTGCGGAGGGTGCAGGGCCTCCTCAGACACGGGGCCTGGGGCGATTGCCCCACTTGCCACCCCCAAAGGCCGGCTCTGCTTGCAAGCCTGTGTCATCCAAAACACTCATCCCCACTTAAAGAGACTCTGAAGCGAGTCTAAGTCCGTGTTTTTAACTTTTATTTATGTTAAAGGATACCCGAACTGACATGTGACATAATGATAGACATGTGTATGTACAGTGCCTTGCACACAAATAACTATGCTGTGTTCCTTTTTTTTCTTTCTCTGTCTGAATGAGTTAAATATCAGGTATGTAAGTGGCTGACTCAGTCCTGACTCAGGAGACAGGAAGTGACTACAGTGTGACCCTCACTGATAAGAAATTCCCCTTTTTATCTCTTTCTTGCTCTCAGAAGCCATTTTCTGCTAGGAAAGAGTTCTATAGTTGGAATTTCTTATCAGTGAGGGTCACACTGTAGTCACTTTCTGTCTGAGTCAGGACTGAGTCAGCCACTTACTGTACATACCTGATATTTAACTCATTCAGACAGAGAAAGAAAAAAAGGAACACAGCCTAGTTATTTGTGTGCTAGGCACTTTACATACACATGTCTATCTCATCATGTCACATGTCACTTCGGGTATCCTTTAAGCACTATAGCTAGTGCTAAAACGCTGCATCCCTGTGGCAATACGAGGCTTTATACACCTCAATCACAGGGCAAAAATCCACGACTTTCTTGGTCATGGATTTTGCTGCCCAGGGAGGCAGAGCTTTGAGCTGCAGCTCTGCCTCCATTCGTGTCAATCCACTGCGGATCTCTGCCTCTCCCCCGCCCCTTTCAGTGAAGGAAGATTGAGAGGGGTGGGGAGAGACGGCGATCAGTGGAGATTGATGCGACGAGAGGCAGAGCTTACAGCCCTAAGCTCTGCTTCAATCCCTGGATTTAGCAGAGGGGATTTGGGGGGTATAAAACCCCTCGTTTTTCCGCTGGGATGCGACGTTTTAGCACTAGCTATAGTGTTTTACATAAACAAAAGTTAAAAACATGGATTTTAACTCGCCTTAGTCTTTCTTTAAGTAACCTGGTTCTCTTCTGAAGTTCTGATATGGTCACACTCCAAACAAGATTAGATTATTGTAATGACATAAAATAACAACCTTCCAACAGAGGTACAAGAGGTAAAAGATGTAGGTGTTGTTTTACATTCACTGACGTCACCAACTGCAATGATCATGATCAAAAACATTTATTGAGCACAAAGCGTTTAATGAGCCCATTCATTCTTATGGATATCAATGTCCTCTATAGATTTTTATGATATGATTTTTATGATATGATTTTTATGTTAGGATTTTATTGTAGGACTTATTTTAGCAGTAAGGGCTCAGTAATTCAAAGAATAAATGAAGAGACGGCACTCCACTGGCTGCAATCAAGGTGCTGTGTATTGCGTCTTGTTCGCAATACACAGCACCTTGATTGCAGCCAGTGGAGTGCCGTCTCTTCATTTATTATTCTTTGAGGTCACTAGAGCTGTTTGAGCAATCCAGCTGAGACAACGCACCGGCTAGAGTGTCCAAGTAGCTTGCTACTGGACTTGCTGCTCACCAAGCATCTCTACGATTGCATGTACGAAGGGCTCAATAATTGCCTTCACTGGAATAAACAAACAGAAAGCACTCCCCATAGTACATTTATTAAAATAAGGACAAATATGCTAAATTGCACTTACACAATCTCCGGAGGGTGCAAGTACATGTAGTGACAGACACTAACAGGCGCAGATATTTGCACAGTAATTGCAGCTCTGTTAGTAGAAGCTGCCCCATTGCTGTTATAATTCATTTTGGACTTGTTTTGAGCTAATGATTGAAAATTTGGCTCAAGTATCTAAGATTCACTACTATTTTTTCTTTTCCTCTTTATTTCATTTTCTTTCTTTCTTTCTTTCTTTCTTTCTTTCTTTCTTTCTTTCTTTCTTTCTTTCTTTCTTTCTTTCTTTCTTTCTTTCTTTCTTTCTTTCTTTCTTTTCCATAAGTGTCTTGCTTTCATATTCTCTATTGGCACATTCTATTGACCTGGAGAAGTGAGCTTTGGACTCGTAAAATGCATTGACTTCTTGTGCTCAATAAATGTTTTTTGGGTTATTATGATTGTGGTTGGTGACTTCATCAGAGCCAACCCCTACTAAACTGTTTTTAAGATTTTTATATTTTTTAGGTGCCTCTTGCTAGTTTTACAAAAATGTCAGCATGATTCCAGGCTTTTTTTGTTGTTGTTTCCTAAACCTAATTACAATATTTTAAGATGTACAGCCAATAATGTGCATCTATTGGAGAACATAGTACGGTATTGAAAGCTTTCTATTTTAATTGTTTGTTGGGCAATAAATGCCTTTATTTAATCATTATTTAACTCTTCTTTATTTAAATACATAAAAAAAAAACCAAACCTGTTTATTTAAAGTACGCCTGAGCCTGTGCCCTTAAAGTGAACCTTAAGTCAGCACACAAAAATGAGATTTACTCACCTGGGGCTTCCCTCAGCCCCCTGCAGCTGATCGGTGCCCTCGCCGTGTCTCGGAGATCCTCCCGTCCTCGCCGGCGACCACTTCCGGTTTCGCCGTCAGGACCCGACAGGCTGGGAACGTGAGTGATTCTTTGCGTTCCCAGCCACAATATCGCCCCTATGCGGCCAGGTGAGGGCGATACTGTGGCTGGGAACGCGAAGAATCACTCGCATTCCCAGCCTGTCGGGTCCTGACGGCGAAACCGGAAGTGGTCGCCGGCGAGGGCACCGATCAGCTGCAGGGGGCTGAGGAAAGCCCCAGGTGAGTAAATCTCATTTTTGTGTGCTGACTTAAGGTTCACTTTAATGAGCTGAGAGGCTACATTTGCAGCCAGTATGAGTCAGGTGATGCTTGGTTGAGAACACCTTGAGCCTTCCTTTTGTCATTGATCGATAAAGGAGGAACCATTACTGATCAGGATTGATGACCACCCCTCTGAGGTCCATGTGTCACTCTATGATCCATTCGCAGAGAGTGTGCAGTACTGAGAGCAGAGTATAGATGGAGAGGCCATTACTGCTCAGGATTGATGACTGCCCCTCTGAGGTCCATAAGTCACTCTGATCCATTTGTAGAGAGGATGACCACCCGTCTGAGGTCCATGTGTCACTCTATGATCCATTTGCAGAGTGCAATACTGAGAGCAGAGTATAGATGAAGGATGGGCCATTACTGATCAGGATTGATGACCGCCCCTCTGAGGTCCATGCGTCACTCTATGATCCATTTGCAGAGTGCAATACTGAGAGCAGCGTATAGATAATAGAGAGACCATTACTGATCAGGATTGATGACTACCCGTCTGAGGTCCATGCGTCACTCTATGATCCATTTGCAGAGTGCAATACTGAGAGCAGCGTATAGATAATAGAGAGACCATTACTGATCAGGATTGATGACTGCCCCGGTGAGGTTCATGTGTCACTCTATGATCCATTTGCAGAGTGCAGCACTGAGAGCAGAGTATAGATGGATAGGCCATTACTGCTCTGGATTGATGACCACCCCTCTGAGGTCCATGCGTCACTCTGCTCTCAGTACTGCACACTCTACGAATGGATCAGAGTGACACATGGACCTCAGAGGGATGGTCATCAATCCTGAGCAGTAATGGCCTCTCCATCTATACTCTGCTCTCAGTATTGCACTCTGCAAATGGATCATAGAGTGACACATGAACCTCACCGGGGCAGTCATCAATCCTGATCAGTAATGGTCTCTCTATTATCTATACGCTGCTCTCAGTATTGCACTCTGCAAATGGATCATAGAGTGACGCATGGACCTCAGAGGGGTGGTCATCAATCCTGAGCAGTAATGGCCTCTCCTTCATCTATACTCTGCTCTCAGTATTGCACTCTGCAAATGGATTATAGAGTGACGCATGGACCTCAGAAGAGGGTCTTTCTTTCTTTCTTTCTTTCTTTCTTTCTTTCTTTCTTTCTTTCTTTCTTTCTTTCTTTCTTTCTTTCTTTCTTTCCATAAGTATCTTGCTTTCATATTCTCTATTGGCACATTCTATTGACCTGGAGAAGTGAGCTTTGGACTAGTAAAATGCATTGACTTCTTGTGCTCAATAAATGTTTTTTGGGTTATTATGATTGTGACTTCATCAGAGCCAACCCCTACTAAACTGTTTTTAAGATTTTTATATTTTTTAGGTGCCTCTTGCTAGTTTTACAAAAATGTCAGTATGATTCCAGGCTTTTTTGTTGTCGTTTCCTAAAGCTAATTACAGTATTTTAAGATGTACAGCCAATGATGTGCATCTATTGGAGAACATAGTACGGTATTGAAAGCTTTCTATTTTAATTGTTTGTTGGTCAATAAATGCCTTTTATTAATCATTCTTTAACTCTTCTTTATTTAAATACATAAAAAAAACCCAAACCTGTTTATTTAAAGTACGCCTGAGCCTGTGCCCTTAATGAGCTGAGAGGCTACATTTGCAGCCAGTATGAGTCAGGTGATGCTTGGTTGAGAACACCTTGAGCCTTCCTTTTGTCATTGATCGATAAAGGAGGAACCATTACTGATCAGGATATTGACCACCCCTCTGAGGTCCATGTGTCACTCTATGATCCATTTGCAGAGTGCAATACTGAGAGCAGAGTATAGATAATGGAGAGACCATTACTGATCAGGATTGATGACCGCCCCTCTGAGGTCCATGCGTCACTCTATGATCCATTTGCAGAGTGCAATACTGAGAGCAGAGTATAGATGGAGAGGCCATTACTGATCAGGATTGATGACCACCCGTCTGGGGTCCATGCGTCACTCTATGATACTGAGAGCAGAGTATAGATGGAGAGGCCATTACTGCTCAGGATTGATGACCACCCGTCTGAGGTCCATGTGTCACTCTATGATCCATTTGCAGAGTGCAATACTGAGAGCAGAGTATAGATGGAGAGGCCATTACTGATCAGGATTAATGACCACCCGTCTGAGGTCCATGTGTCACTCTATGATCCATTTGCAGAGTGCAATACTGAGAGCAGAGGATAGATGGAGAGGCCATTACTGATCAGGATTGATGACTGCCCCTCTGAGTCACTCTATGATCTATTTGTTCTCTTATGTCACAGGTGAAAAGTGGTATTTCGGAGTTCCTGTTTAAGTTGCTGGTCCTGCAGTATGTTATGGATTCTGAAGGAAGGCTGTGGAAGCGCCAACTCAGTCACCTGTACATGATAGAGATTCTGGAACCTTCTGACTTGTATCAATACGTGAGTGATATATATATACAGTATACACTGTTCTCCACACATTCTGCTTCTCATCATTGTCTTGTAACGAAAAATGTAATTTGCTCACCAAGTTCCTTCCTGTATTTAGTGACCATAGATGGCATAAGAAGTGTCATCCTGTGATATGTTTAATTGTGGTTCCAATGAATTTGATATGGGAACGCTACCGGGTAAATTTAGTTTAACACAATACCCAAGGACACAGTTCCTCAGGGCCCACCAACAGTGCATGTTTTGCAGGAAACCATAAGCATTAACAGGTGAGGCAATTAGCGTCTCAGCAGAGCTGATCAGCTACCTCTGTGGATTTCCACAAAACATGCACTGTTGGTGGGCCTTGAGGACGCGTACGTTAAAAAGGGGCGCTGGGAAAAAAGGGCGCGAGGTTTTAAACGATAAGCATGGATAACGTTTAAAAATATATTGTACTATATTTCGTTTATGTTTTATAAAGTTGTAAATAATGTGCATGAAATCGGCAATTGTGAAAACGTTAATCTTCTGTTTAAAAACTGAAATGCATAATAACGTTTAAAAAAAAATTAGTAAGTAACCCTCCCTGTACCTACCCCTAACCCCAAGACCCCCGTATTGGTGCCTAAACCTAAGATCCCCTGGTGGTGCCTAACCTAAGACCCCCCTGGTGGTGCCTAAACCTAAGACCCCCCTGGTGGTGCCTAAACCTAAGACCCTCCTGGTGGTGCCTAAACCTAAGACCCCCCTGGTGGTGCCTAAACCTAAGACCCCCCTGGTGGTGCCTAAACCTAAGACCTCCCTGGTGGTGCCTAAACCTAAGACCCCCCTGGTGGTGCCTAAACCTAAGACCCCCCTGGTGGTGCCTAAACCTAAGACCCCCTGGTTGTGCCTAAACCTAAGACCCCCTGGTGGTGCCTAAACCTAAGACCCCCCTGGGGGTGCCTAAACTTAAGACCCCCCTGGGGGTGCCTAAACCTAAGACCCCCCTGGTGGTGCCTAAACCTAAGACCCCCCTGGTGGTGCCTAAACCTAAGACCCCCCTGGTGGTGCCTAAACCTAAGACCCCCCCTGGTGGTGCCTAAACCTAAGACCCCCCCTGGTGGTGCCTAAACCTAAGACCTCCCCTGATGGTGCCTAAACCTAAGACCCCCCTGGTGGTGCCTAAACCTAAGACCCCCCCTGGTGGTGCCTAACCCTAAGACTCCCCTGATGGTGCCTAAACCTAAGACCCCCCTGGTGGTGTCTAAACCTAAGACCCCCCTGGTGGTGCCTAAACCTAAGACCCCCCCCCTGGTGGTGCCTAAACCTAAGACTCCCCTGATGGTCCCTAAACCTAAGACCCCCCTGATGGTGCCTAAACCTAAGAGCCCCCTGGTGGTGCCTAAACCTAAGACCCCCCTGGTGGTGCCTAAACCTAAGACCCCCCTGGTGGTGCCTAAACCTAAGACCCCCCTGTTGGTGCCTAAACCTAAGACCCCCCTGGTGGTGCCTAAACCTAAGACCCTCCTTAGTGATCACTGTATTGCGTGTAGAATAATGTTTTAGAAACAGTAAGGGATAAAATATATTACAATTTACGTTACGTACTGATCGCTTTATTTCGTGAATAATAATGTTTTACAAACACTAAGGGATAACATTTTAAAGTAATGTTTTATTGAAATAAGAAACGTAAATCATCACAAGCAGTTATAAAACATTAAAAATCTTCGGGCGCCGTTGGAAAACGTTATTATTCTCGGGCGCCCTTTTTTCCCGTTCGGCGCCCAGTAAACGATATTTATTATGGGAGTGAATGGCGGCGCCCGATTTGTCCACTAGCCACCTGCGCCTTTTTTTACTGTTTCCCTTGAGGACAGGGTTGGGGAACACTGCTTTCCCTCCATTTTGTAAGGGCAGGGACCCACAAGGGATCACAGCAGCACTTTGAAATTGTGTAAGCACTGTGTGTAGCGATTCCTAGAGCGATCGTGATTATCAGCATTTGGAAGCACTTTGCAGCAAACTGTACAGTGCTTCCAATTTATCATTTGTCTGTGTAAATAAAGTTTTATGTACTTACCAGGTATCCCTATGTCTGACTTCTGCCCTTAGTCCCACCCCTTGCAGAAGAAGTTATAGACTCTCCTCTAGCTCCAATCGGAGAAGTCCCTGTGCCCTCTACTACTGGGGGCGGGGCTATAGATGGACATCAGAAATCGGTATATTAAGCTTCATTAAAAAAAAAAAAAATGTCTCCCCAAATCACTGTAAAGCCGATATGAAAAGTGATTCAAAAGTGATTTTGCAGTACTCCTATTCTTTGAATTGGAGCACAAACACATCCAAAATGCTGCATGTCCTGCAATTGCGATGTGACATAATCGCAATTGCTCAGAGTTCTCCCCAGAATTTTTTTCCAGTCGGGTGGCATGAAATAGCAGCCGGGTGGTAGGAAAAAGTAGGCGGGTGGGTTTGAGATGAAAATGCAGGGCAACTCTGCTTACAGCATAAGAGGAGGTGAGGAGGTGAGCTGATGACAGCCGGGTGGTCACCAAATCTAGCCGGGTGGAGCACCCGGCTAAAAGAGCCTGGGGAGTCCACTGTTGCTCTAATAGGTTCCCCACCGTTGGCAAAGTGTTTTTGTGAATTGCTGGCAATTGTCGGCCATCCAAAAATGCAGCCTAAGTTTTATAGTGGAAAATTCATATACTGTTTGAGTTTCTGTTTACTGTATTGTCTATTAACCACTTTACCTCCAAAGTTTTCCCCGTAATCACCAGAGAAATAGCACTCCTTCAATTCATAAAACAATCTATATCTTGTTTTCTCTACTCGTCATCCGGGACAACAGGAGATCCGGTCCCTCCTCCGGATCTGGGGAAACGATCAATCAAGAAAGCATTAAAAGCCCCCGCCCACCCTCATTCCTCAGTTCATCTGTGTTTCCCTCCAGGAAACACCTTCAAGAAAGCAGCTCCCGATTGTTGTTTTTTACCTTGCCAGAGGGTGACAGGCCTTGGGTGTTTTCCGGAGGGGATTCCTGTGGGGCCTGTCTTTCTTGGGGGGGAGGGAAATCCGCTTCATGGTGGCACAACAGCGTTTTCCCCTACCTCCTTACTGGACGCTGGCTCACGGAGGGAATCGCCGTAGTTTCTATCTCAGCCGCAGTAGCTTCCGGGTCTCTGACGTCATCAGTCGAGCGGCAGAAAGGGGAAGATAAAGCGGAGGACCAGGAAGGAGGAAGTGGTTTCCTGGAGGACGCGCACAGACCAGCATGGAAGCCCAAGCGGCTGCAAAGCCTTCAGGGCAGACCCAGCCCCAAGCGGCGGCTTCTGGTGTGGTGAGTCCTCTGTTTTGGAGGAATTTATATGGTCTTATTTAACCAAATGGGCTCAGACATTGTCTTTTTGTGTGTTTATATTGTAGGCAAAAACTGAGCCCAAAAATCCTGCTACAGCCCCTGAAAAGAAGTATAAAAGATGTGGATTTTGTAGCAAGATTCCAGTTGAAGCTCCTAAAAATGCTTGCCAATCATGTATAGATGCTTTAGTAGCTTCAGAAACTTCCAACATTTTAAAGGGTGTTATGGAATCGGTGAATATTAGGATGCAGGAGACATTCGATAAATTTAAAGAATCTTTTGTTCCTCCAGCTGCTGAGCCTTTACCTGGCCCTTTCTCAGCTTCACTCCCGGGCCCTTCGGGGTTTTTCTCTCAGCCGTCTTGCATTTCGGATATTTTAGGAGCTGAGGAGGAGGAAGAAATGGGAGAGGAGGGGGAGGAGGAAGGGGAAGAGGTATCAGAAATTATATCTTTAGAGGAAGGTGAACGTCCTCAGTCTGATGAATCAGAAGCTGAACATTTACTTAGAACTCTGAGATTTCTATTTTCCCCTGACGAATCTTCTGAGTATCTTAAAGCGGTTTATGCTACTGATCAAATTAAAGAAACAGTTGCTGAATTAACTCCTATTCCTAAATCATCTAAGAGGAAATACCCTTTCTCTCAGTCTGACATTGATAAATGGATTAAATGCCCCAAATTGGATGCAGCGTTAGCTAAATACTCTAAGGATTCAGATTTGTCATTTGAGGATGCAGGGACCCTTAAAGATCCTATGGATAAAAAAGTTGAGGGTCTCCTTAAAAAAGCTTGGGATTCAGCAGCATTTGGTTTCCTTCCTGGGATTTCAGCTACATGTATATCTCGCAATTTGAGAATTTGGATGGATAATCTAATTTCCCAGATTGAAAAAGGGGCTCCGTCTAAGGATTATGCGGCTTCTTTACCAGTGGTTCTCAAAACGGTTGCCTTTTTGGCAGATGCAATTACTGAAATGGTTCGAATTACAGCGCTCACTACTGCGCTCATTAATTCTGCCAGACGGGCTATATGGCTGAAAACCTGGGAGGGGGATTTAACCTCTAAAAATAAGTTATGTTTTGAAGGTAATCTTCTTTTTGGAACAGAATTAGATAATGTTTTATCTCGTTCTGCGGAAAAAGGGAAACAGTTCCTGAATAAAAAGAGGGTCCTAAAGGGTAAAAGACCCTTTGTAGCTAAGAAATGGGCTAATGAACAGGGGATAACTTGGCCTAATAAAAATCGGACTGTGCAGAGGAAGTGGTCCTTTCCGAAAGGTAAAGGGAAAGGAGGCTTCACGCTCGGGAATTCCAACCCTACCGATTTTTTTCAGGTCATCAGAGATATTTAAGGTTTGCGATCCGAGATCAGTTTCGGATTCGTCATATCCAATTTCAGGCTCTGCCTTTCGGCATTGCATTAGCTCCTCGGATTTTCACAAAGGTTCTGGCCGAAGTGATGAAAGAACTAAGATTACAGGGTATTTCGATTGTCCCTTATATGGACGATCTCCTAGTGTTTGCAGAAACAGAAGATTTGATTCTAGCACACAGGGAGATTGTTATAACAACCCTTACGCGGGTAGGTTGGATCATAAATTATGCCAAGTCGGCTTTGATCCCTGCTCAGCAAATTACCTTTTTAGGATACCAGATAAACTCTATGTTACAGAAAAAATTTCTACCTCAGGCAAAGGTTCTAAAAATCCAGTTAGAGGTGGAGAAGATGTTGTTAGACGAATGCTCTCTTCGTCAGATTATGAGACTTCTGGGTCTATTTACGGCTGCAATCCTGGCCGTGATGTGGGCTCAGTCTCACGGCAGACTGTTACAGAAAGTACTTCTGACAAATTGGGACAAATCCCAGGATTCTCTGGATCTTCGAATTACCATTCCGGATCCAGTGAAAGTCAGTCTAAAGTAGTGGCTGAAGCAGGAAAATTTACAGACGGGGAGGTGGTGGAGACAATCAAACCCGATAAAATTTTTTACAGATGCAAGTTCATGGGGCTGGGGGGCAACCGCTCTGGGGCAACATGCACAGGGTTCCTGGTCCCAGGACATAAGAAGGAAATCGTCCAATTTCAGAGAACTGATGGCAGTTTGGGAGGCCCTTCTAGCATTTCAGGAAATGATAGAGGGAAGACATGTTTTGATTTTTTCCGACAATATTACGACGGTGGCTTATCTGGCGAAGCAAGGAGGGACAAGATCCAGTGATCTCATGTCCCTATCCTCAGAGATCTTCAACTGGGTAGAGCACAAGATTCTATCTTTATCTGCAATTCATATAAGAGGGGTGTTGAATCAGGAAGCAGATTTTTTGAGTCGACAACAAGTGAGTCAATCGGATTGGAGTCTCCATCCGGAGGTTTTCCACGCGGTATCGGAGGTTTTTGGCGCACCGGATATAGATCTCTTTGTCTCCCCAGAGAATGCGAAAACGGATCGTTTTTTCTCCCTTCACAGGTGCCCAGGATCTCTGGGATTGGACGCACTCAGTCTCCCATGGCAGTACAATCTATGTTATGCCTTTCCTCTATTAGCTCTCATACCTCAGGTTCTAGTAAAGCTACAAAAAGAAAAAAGTAAAAATGATCTCGATAGCCCCCATGTGGCCAAAAAGACCTTGGTATGCAACCCTGTTGAGGTTATCAGAGTGAGCTCCACTCCTTCTCCCGATACGACAGGACCTGTTGAGGCAGGGTCCTCTGAGTCATCCCAAGCCCCAGTTAATCCAGTTATTCAAACTGGCAGCTTGGATCCTGAAAGGGTGATTCTGAGGAAAAAAGGTATTTCAGAGAAGGTCATTGAAACCCTCATGAAATGCAGAAAGCCAGTAACTCAGAAAATGTATCGGAAAGTTTGGAAAGTTTTTTTCTGTCATGGTGCACTTCAAGGAATAAGGATGTTAACCTTACTAGTTCAGTTCTAGATTTTCTCCATGATGGTTTTGAGATGAAGCTGGCGCATAGTACTTCTAAAGTACAATGCTCGGCACTGTCTATCCTGTTAGATAGACACCTAGCTCAGGAGGAACTGGTAAGGAACTTTTTTAAGGCCATTCAAAGATCTACCCCAGTGAGACAGAAGATTTTTCCTCAATGGGATTTATCCTTGGTTCTCAATTGCCTCTTGAGGCCTCCTTTTGAACCTATTGATGAAATTGACATTAAGCTCCTTTCCTTCAAGTTAGCCTTTCTGATTGCTATCACGTCAGCCAGGAGGTTAGGAGACCTACAGGCATTATCGATTAAGGACCCTTTTTGGTTATCTGTCCTGATAGTATTCGTTTAAGATTAGATCCAGCTTACCTTCCTAAGGTATCGTCGGAATTTCATCGTTCCCAGATTATTTTGCCCTCCTTTTGTGATAAGGCTTAAAATAGCAAAGAGAGGGAGTTCCATTATTTAGATGCGAGACGCACTCTTCTGTCATATCTGGCTAGGACTAGAGAGCTCAGGAAATCGAGTAATCTGTTTATACTATTTGCAGGTAAGAATAGGGGGCAACAAGCATCAAAACAGACAATTGCTAGGTGGATTAGGCAAGCCATAATTCTGGCCTATCAGACTAGTAATTGTCCTGTACCTACCAACATTAAGGCCCATTCCACACGTTCCTTGTCCACATCCTGGGCTGAGAGAGCAGGGGCAACAATACAGCAGATCTGTCAAGCGGCAACCTGGTCAACAACATCCACGTTTATCAAACATTACAGAGTGGATGTATTATCTCAGCAAGATCAGTCGTTTGGCAGAAAGGTGCTCCAAGCAGTTGTCCCTCCCTAGGTGAGCCTTTTTCATTGAAAAGACTTCTTGCCTATCTCTCCTGTTGTCCCGGATGACGATTAGAGAAATACTCCTATTAGACCTACCGGTAATGGAGTTTCTAAGCGTCCTCCGGGACAACGCCTATAACCCTGCCCTACTTTGGGCACCTTTCTATAATTCTGTTTTATGGAGATAAGTCACTTTGGAATGAGGGTGGGCGGGGGCTTTTAATGCTTTCTTGATTGATCGTTTCCCCAGATCCGGAGGAGGGACCGGATCTCCTGTTGTCCCGGAAGACGCTTAGAAACTCCATTACTGGTAGGTCTAATAGGAGTATTTTTTCGCCACCAATTAGGATTTCTTTGAGGTGTACTGTTTGCTAATACTTATTTCATTCTAACTGCATTTTAAAAGGAAAAATAAGAAACAATTGGAAAACATTGTCAGTTTTCGGCCATTATAGCTTTAAAATAATACATGCTACTGTAAGTAAAACCCGCACATTTTATTTGCCCATATGTCCTGGTTATTGCAACGTTTAACATTTTAAATAAAAAAACTAGCAGTAATATACCCTCTTGACAAACATATTAAAGTTCAGTCCCTAATGTAACGATTTATGTATTTTTTTTATTGTAAATGTAAAAAAAAATAAAAAATGTGGGGGTGTGGGAGGTCAGGGGTTAATTTAAAATGTTTAAAAGAATCAATGTATGTATTTTATAGAAAAAAAAAGAATTTTACTTTTTGGCCACAAGATGTCCTCGCTGCTCACTTTCTTATGTGTAGTATTACTACTACGCATTTTAACAGGAATAAGAACAAATTTAAAAAATGCATTATTTCTCAGTTTTTGGCCATAATAATACGTGCTTGAAGTAGGAGGGCTTTTAGGTCTTTCATCCCCTATACACTCCTAGTGATTTGGGGTCACCCTGAGCTGCTTGGTTACTCTAAAATAATACGTGCTACTGTAATTAAAACCCACACATTTTATTTGCTCATTTGTCCCAGCTAAGAGGAAGCACTGCGTGGACGGGCTCTGTAAATGGCGGTGCCGTCTCATGGACAGCTGCAGCTATTCACACAGGGACTTGTGTTCCCATTTATTGATCTCCCGGCTAACGAACGGTGGTGGTAACGAGCGCGGGAGCGCGCAGAAGTATCTACGTCCCTGTTTACTAAACAGGGATGTAGATACTTGTGCCGATGGAGGGGAGGGAAATTTGAAAATGTGATTTTATTTATATTTTCCGCTTTGTTGCTGTGAAAATGCTAATTGTGTTTTTTATGTATTCTATATGCAGGTTCCCATATTGGTAGAAAAGAATTTCATTGATTTCTTCCCCAAGATATCATGTCACCCACCTAAAGAAGTTCTGAAAAGTATACAAGATAATGCAGGAAATTGTGGAAATCCAGGAATGGACACTGAAGAATTCCACAGTGAAGGTTTTCAGAGACCGTACCAATACTTGGCTAATTTTGAAAGTAGATGTTTAAACAAATTTGTGTTTTATGAACATAAAAAAGATCAAGATCAAGAAAAATGCCTGAAAATATTCCTAAAGTATTGTGGTATAGGTGACCCTTCTTGGTCCGAGCTTAGGAATTTTGCTTGGTTTCTAAATCTTCAGCTGAAAGACTGTGAATCAACACCCTTCTGTAGTAATGATTTGGTTGAAGATACACTGCGAGGATTTAAACATTTTGTGGTGAAATTTATGATATTAATGGCGAAAGACTTTGCTACTCCTTCCTTGTTCATTGCAGACCAAAGCCTGAAAAGACCAGAGAATAATGCTGATAAAGTCACTGAAGGAGATCTGGAACCTTTCTCAATACGTAAAAGATGGGAATGTGAGCCACATCCCTATATATTCTTTAATCACGACCGTACAACCATGACTTTTATTGGATTCCACCTGGAGCGAAATAATGCACGTGGTTTTGATGCCATCAATCCCAGAGATAGAAGTATCATCGAGAAAGATATCATGACCAAACAGCTTTATGATGACTTGGTGCGTCAGGGTGTGCAATTCAATATTGACTTTGACCAGCTATCCACACAAGAAAAATTTGAGAAATTGTGTCTGGTATTGGGAGGTAAGCCACCAACAAACCCAGACAAAACATATGAACTCACCCTGGACAACTTTCTGAAGATTCTGGCAATTAAAATGAGGTTCCGATGTGGAATCCCTGTTATCATTATGGGGGAAACAGGCTGTGGAAAAACGAGACTTATTAAGTTCATGTGCAATTTGAGCACAGAATCTCATGAAATAGAAAATATGAAGCTTGTAAAAGTTCATGGAGGCACCACTGCTGAGATGATTTTCAAAAATATTTTAGAGGCCCAACGTATTGCAAAAAATAACACAGGAAAAGAAAAAGGATGTGAAACTGTGCTATTTTTTGATGAAGCAAACACAACTGAGACCATTAGTTGCATCAAAGAAGTTCTCTGTGATCATACTGTAGATGGTGTGTTGTTAGAAAAGGACTGTGGACTACAGATTATTGCTGCTTGCAACCCTTACCGAAAGCACAATGACGACATGATCAAACGTTTGGAATCTGCTGGTCTAGGTTACAGAGTAAGAGCAGATCAGAGCAAGGAAAGACTTGGGTCAATTCCTTTGAGACAGCTAGTTTATCGTGTGCATCCATTGCCTCCTAGTATGATGCCACTTGTGTGGGATTTTGGACAGCTGAATAATGAGACCGAAAAGAAATACATACATCAGATTGTGCGACGCTTGGAAAAAGAGCTGATGCTTTTTTCTAGTGATATTGATTTATTGACTAATGTCCTCTCCACTTCTCAGTCACACATGAGAGCAAAAAATGATGAATGCAGTTTTGTGAGCCTTCGGGATGTGGAACGTTGTATAGAGGTCTTCAGGTGGTTCTATGAACATCATGATAAACTACTGAAATGTAAGCCACCCATGCCAGAGGAAGAAAAAGTAGACAAAAAAAATGAACCTAACAAAGTAGCCTGGTCTCTGGTGCTTGCTGTTGGTGTGTGTTATCATGCATCTTTGGAAACTAAAGTCAATTACAGAAAAGATATTAGTAAACTCTTTAAAGGGCCCTACAGTTGCCCCTACAATAACCCCAATGCGATTTTAAATGAAATAACAGCTGTTCAGGATATTTTCTTAAATGGCGTACAGTTAAGGGGAAACATAGCCAAAAACCTTGCTTTGAAGGAAAATCTCTTCATGATGGCCGTTTGCACCGAGCTTAGAATACCACTGTTTCTTGTTGGTAAACCTGGAAGTTCGAAGTCCCTCTCAAAAACAATTGTTGCTGATGCCATGCAAGGCCAAAGGGCTCACACAGAACTGTACAAAAACCTCAAGGAGATCCATTTGGTATCCTTTCAATGCAGTCCACATTCAACTCCAGAGGGTATAATCGGCACATTTAGGCAATGTGCCCGGTTTCAAGAAGGGAAAAATTTAAAAGAATATGCATCTGTAGTTGTGCTGGATGAAATTGGTCTTGCAGAAGACTCCCCTAAAATGCCTTTAAAAACACTTCATCCTTTGCTTGAAGATGGGTGTCTTGATGATGATGCCATCTCACTACACAAAAAAGTTGGATTTATTGGTATCTCTAACTGGGCTTTAGACCCAGCAAAAATGAACAGGGGGATATTTGTTTCCCGAGGAGACCCAGACAGCCAGGAACTTATCGCAAGTGCAGAAGGGATTTGTTCTTCTGATAAAGCAATCCTTCCAAAGGTATCACTGCATTTCTACAGTTTTTCAGATGCTTACCTTAAAATATGCAGGAGCGGACAGGGAAAGGAATTCTTTGGTCTACGTGACTTTTACAGCCTTGTTAAGCTGGTATTTGATTTTGCTAAACAGCCTGAAAGCAGCCTAACGTTGGATAAAATTGCTTGGGCTGTCCTCAGGAATTTCAGTGGGATGGATAAAGTTAATGCCTTGGACTTTTTCTTGAAAGGAGAGAAAGAAAATATAGCAACAATCAATACTATAGATCTGATTATCGAGAATGTCAACAGTGACAGTGATTGCCGCTACCTGCTGATACTGACCAAAAATTATGCAGCATTACAAATCTTACAGCAAATCTTTCTGAAAGAGAACCAACAGCCTGAAATCATATTTGGCTCCAGCTTCCCAAAGGACCAGGAATATTCACAGATTTGTAGAAATATCAACAAAGTTAAGAACTGCATGGAGACTGGAAAGATGGTGATACTGCTGAACCTCCAGAACCTGTATGAAAGTCTTTATGATGCACTGAACCAGTATTATGTCTATCTGGCAGGTCAAAAATATGTTGACTTGGGCTTGGGCACACATCGTGTTAAGTGTAGAGTACATCCAAAGTTCAGACTGATAGTCATTGAAGAAAAAGAGGTTGTTTACAGAGATTTCCCAATTCCCCTGATCAACCGTCTTGAGAAACACTACTTGGATATAAGCACTTTCCTAAATGAAGCACACAAGGCTGTAGTTCAGGAGATAGAGGCTTGGGTAAAGAAATTCAGCAGCCTGCATAACACCCAGCCATATAGTCCTTCAGAAGTCTTTATTGGGTACCATTCTGACTCTTGTGCCTCAGTTGTCCTTCAAGTGGTGGAGAAGATGAGGCACTCACATTCTGTTACTGAAAACATAACCGATGTGAAGAATCAAGCAAAACATATCCTGCTAAACTGTTCAACACCTGATTCTGTTATTCGCTTATGTGATGAAGAGTTAATTGACGAGTACTTCAAAAAGCAGCAACATGGTTCCTTGTTGGAGTTCCTCTCCTATCATGTACCTTCTGGACCCCAGGCCTGTACTTTATACACAGAGGTATTGTATGCCATCTGCTAAGTTTCTTTAACAACCAGATGAGGACATTTTGTTTCTAAAATTCTTAAAGGAATTGTCAGGCAAAAAAAAAGTTTCTCTTACCTGGGGCTTCTACCAGCCCCATGCAGCCATCCTGTGCCCTCGTAGTCACTCACTGCTGCTCCAGTCCCCCGCTGCCAGTTAGTTTCATTTTTGCTGTCCTCGGGGTCGGCGGGCGCATTGCATTCATTTTTGCACATTCCCCCTGGTGCAGGAACATTAACACATACATTTTTTAGTGGTGCAACGTGAAAATTTTTTAGCGTTGCACCGCTAATGCTAAAATGTTTTCGCGTTCCTCTACTAATGATAAAAAAATGTATGTGTTCATGTTCCTGCACCAGCGGGAATGCATACAAATGGATGCAATGCGACCCAAAACTAAACTAGCTGGCAGCGGGGGACTGGAGCAGCAGTGAGTGACTACGAGGGCACAGGATGGCTGCATGGGGCTGGTAGTAGCCCCAGGTAAGTGAAACTAATTTTTTTTTTGCCTGACAATTCCTTTAAAAACTCTAGAAAAGGACCCATTATTATTTTTCAAATCAAAACTTAAATCTAAAACTTGTAAAACAAAATTATATTCAATTAAAATCCTGTCCTGATATAAATGTATGTGTATGGCAAGGGAGGGGGAAGTAGGAAAATGTCTAAACACCGGACAGAAAAAATGAGCAGTATATTCAGCTAGAAAGCAGGAACAGGTTTATCCAGGAGAGCTGTAGTATAGCAGCAGAAAATCTGCTACGTATTTTTCGGACTATAAGACACACTTTTTCTCCCCCAAAAGTGGGGATAATAGGTTACTGCGTCTTATAGTCCAAATGTAACAATTTACCTGTCCGGGCGGGCACTGTTTCAGCAGCAGCAGAGTTATCCGGAGGTGTTCCAGCATAGCAGCAGCTGCTGCAATGATCTGTATGCCGGTGTCCATTGTCTTGTCCCCCGAGCGGCTCCAGCAGCAGCGTGATCCGTGATAACTCCCCGGGAGGCATGGCAGTAGGTGCTAATAAGATTGTTTATGCATGCGCCTCTTCTGTCCCTTCATCAGCCGCGCGTCGTCGTAATACAGGCACAGCGGGACATCTTCAGCCACGTTACTGCCAACGTGCGATAGAGACCAAGAAACAATTTAGGAGGTACAAATGCGAGGCATATACTCCAAGCAATAAGAACACATATATTAAGAAAATATCAAAAAATGCTTTATTAATTATCAAAAAAGAAGGTGCATAAAAAAGGTTTGACACATAAAAACAGAATCATCCTGATGGCTGTCAACACACCGCCCACTCATACCACATACGCAAACCACCATACAAACTTAACCCCATAATCACTAATAGTAGCAGCTTAACTGTAGGAACTCATGCATGAGCCAGTTTGATGTACTTAAGACTGGATATTTCAAAAAGTCCGCTCAACAATACTGACAACCAAATGTCAGGTAGCCGCCAGTAACCCAGCAATCCGCAACCCAGATGGTGTTGCAAAGGAGTAAATATTCCGAGTCAAAAAGTTGCAGCATTTGTAGAGGGCAGGCTGTTCAAAAGGGCACAGATAGAGAGCAACAATAAGCTGCAGGACTAAGAAGAAGCAAAGCAAGGTCCATCAACACATAAGCAGGGGCGACAGACACTGCAAGCTGCCAGCGTGCGGTGCAAAGCATGGACACATCAGGTCCTCCAAAAGAGCTAAGCATACAATACCAGGTAGGTGGTGTCCTGTCAGTTCCAATCCATGTATGTGTCGGAAGATACAAAGAATACCTCCATCCTGCCAGCAGCAATGGTCGTCTGAGAGCGTTTCCCAGAGTGTCTCTATGCTGTAAGCTTGAGTTACATGTCACAAAGCAGGGCGTGCTAAGGAAAGCAGAGTCCAGCCTGCAAGTGCAAAGAGCAGGGTCCAGATGTAGAGCGTACTGGAGAGAGCAGAGTCCAGCCTGCGGGTAGAGGGGTAGGTGGGTGCGCGGTGGCACAGCAGCCGGTGCGGGCAGCCTCAGGACGCTCGACCACACTGTCCTGACATGTTTCGCCGGACTTCCGGCTTTCTCAAAGGGGGGCGTAGCACAAGTGTGACACACATCCTTGCGTCCAACTAAAATACTCTAGCTCACCAATCAGTCCTCGCAGCGCCCGCCCCACACGGCCCAATCCCCAAAGGGAGGAGGGAGAGAGGCAAGCAGCTTCATCCACTCATGAGCCGGGGGGGGGGGCGCGCATCAACCACCGACAGGCGAGGCCGAGTACATCCAACCAGCCATACACAGACATCCAAACGCTCCCCCAGCCATGCCTACACAAAGAAGTAGGCAAGAGTCACAAATGAAGGGTGTGGGACTAAGAAGCCCAGCCAGCCCTGTCAAGGGAGCGATAAGAGCGTCCAGACCTAGAGCCCTATACATACTATACTAGACACATCAAAGGTAAACATCAGCCCAATAGGGTATAGAAATATGTACAATGTATCAATTACTACGTGGTGAAAAATAGAATAGCAGTCAACATGTATGTACAGGAGATCTACTATATATGAAATAGTCTCCGCACACACAAAAAATAATAAGGAATCACTATTCCTTTAATGTGTTTAAACAACTCCACATGTGTAGATGTGGAGTACTGCAATGATTCACGTGTGGGGACGCTGCACTAGCACATACCGGCGGGTCACAGGCAGAGGAGGAGGGCACACCCAGTTCAGCAACCCGGGAGAGCCCACACTAAGGAGATAAGAAGGAGGAGTAGCTATTATTTTCATTGAGTCCAGGTGGATCCGTGGCTCGAAGGTCAAAGATCCACCTAGACTCCCTCTGGAGCAGCAGGCGATCACTATTACCACCACGAATCGTGCGATGGATGCGATCTAGACCTATAAAGCGAACCCCCGACGGATTGCCACCGTGCACCGATTTAAAATGTCGGGCCACGGGGGTGGGAACAACCGAGGTGTTTTTACTCACAATGCTGGTGATGTGCTCAGACATGCGAGATCTTAAATCACGTTTTGTCTTGCCGACATAAAATGCCCCACAGGGGCATGTCAGCAAGTACACCACCAAGACCGTGCCGCAATTAACAAAGTGCGATAAATTCCATGGTCTATTATTGGGAAGCATTGCTGTTTTGCCGACCTGAATGTAGCGGCACATCGTGCAGCCGCCACATGTGTACGTACCCAAGCCCTTGCAATGTTGGCGTATATTCCCACTCCCATGGAAATGGCTCCCAACCAATTTATCCCTCAATGATGGTGCCCTACGGAAAACTATCTGCGGTTTCTCAGGCACAATTTTCACAAGTTTGGGATCATTTGTAAGGATATGCCAGTGACGGTCTATTATACGTTGAATTGATGCAGACTGTGCACAAAATTGCGTGCAAAATCTTAGCACCTCCGATTCGCGTTTCGCACCCCCGGACGATCCGAGAAGAGTGTCCCTGCTGCTCATATGAGCTCGTTTATAAGCTCGTTTCAGATGTTTGTCACGATAACCCCGCGCACGAAACCGTGCACGGAGGTCATCGGCTTCTCTCTTAAAGTCCACAGTCTGTGAACAGTTGCGCCTTAAGCGAAGATACTGGCCCATAGGAATCCCCCTGATCGTATGATCAGGGTGGAAACTATCGGCCCGCAGCAAAGAGTTGGTTGAAGTATCCTTACGAAAGAGTTGGGTAAAGAGGTATCCCCAATCATCAATGCCCACCCTAATGTCCAAAAACGGGATGCTAGATGCATCCCATTGTAGCGTGAATCTGAGATTGCGTTCGTTTGCGTTCAGACAAAACGCAAACTTCTGCAGAAGATCCACGCCTCCCGTCCACAAAATGAAGATGTCGTCAATATACCTGTGCCACGTCAAGACGTGGCACAGGTACATCGAAAGCCCATCATCCGAAAAAATATCACGTTCCCACGCCCCCAGGTACAGATTGGCGTACGACGGGGCACACGTGGTGCCCATCGCCGCCCCCTGCACCTGGAGGTAGTGGGACTCTTCAAAAACAAAAATGTTATTATGCAACAGGAAGCGTAGGAGGGACGAGAGGAAGAGATTGTGAGGCACATGTTGTATCCCTAATTCACTCAGAAAAAGGTCAATGGCATCAATACCCAAACTGTGTGGGATGCTTGAGTATAGGGCCTCCACATCGAGAGCCACAAGTAGCGTGCCCTCTGGCACCTGCATCCCATCCAAAATTTGGAGGAGGTGCAAGGTGTCCCTAGTATATGAAGGGAGGGATCTAACATGAGGTTGCAGATGTCGATCAATATATACACTTACACGCTCCGTTAGGGAGCCCCTGCCCGAGACGATAGGACGCCCAGGTGGTTTAACAAGGTTCTTATGCACTTTAGGAAGTGCATAAAAAGTAGGAGTGATCGGATCTGCAACCTTAAGAAAAGTACCCACGTCAGTATCTATGACATCACGTCTCACAGCCTCGTCAATGATGGAAAAAAGTTCCTTTTGGCATCGAGTGGCCCTCGAGGGGGAGACCCCAACATAGCAATCCCGCACATTAAGAATATCCAAACACATCTCCCTATATGCTGCGGAGGTCATGACCACCACATTACCGCCTTTGTCGGCAGGTTTAATGGTCCACCGATTCTGAGTTGACAATTCGGTTAATGTAGCCAACTCATCATCACTCAAGTTACTGTGCCGCAGAATCCCTCCATCTATGCCCCTCAAGTCCTTCTCAACAACCGATACAAATGTTTTTAGGTTAGGGCAGAGCATGAACGGGGGAAACCTCTTGGATCTATTAAAGAGTCCAAGGTCTTGTAGGCGGGGGTGATAGCCACAGGGTGGAGGAAGACATGACCATGTCTCCTCATCCCCCATGTCCGTCAAAGAGATTACGAAGTGCCACAAGGTCATTGTCCGACCATTCACGAGCAACTGGATCAGGGACAGCCTTTCTTTTAGGGTCCTGTTTTAACAATTGCATCAAAACACGTCTACCGAACAGATGCAAATCAACAACTGTTCTAAATACATCAATGTCATTAGTGGGACAAAACCCCAGTCCTTTGCTCAAAATTTCGGTTACAGTATCAGATAAATTTTCTCCAGTAAGATTGATTATCTGTGGAGCCCTGGAGGCATAATCAGGATTTTCCGGTCCCCTATTGTCCTGAACCAGACGATGACCCCCACCCAAGGTGGGGTTTACAAGTTTAAAGAGGAGGATGATGACGCAGAAGATAGCGTCTCGCATCCGCCCGCCACAGGTGATCCTCTTGGCTCGCTTGTTTCCCCTTTTGATTTTCCACCACAACATCCTTGACCCTTTTTGATTATTTTGTCTGGTTTTTTCGGCTGATTTTTTTCTTTATCAGCCCTGGAACGTGTATAGTGGTCTTTGTTGGTATTCTTCTTAGAATCCAAACTTGCTACACTGGCTGAGCTTCTGCTACTAACTGAAGAGTCAGACTCCTCAGCGTCAACAATTGGCTGTGGGGGTTGATCGGGAATTTCGACCGGCCGGACACCCGGCCTCCCACCCTTGGGTCTTGGGCCTTGTTTTCTGACGCCCTACCTATACGCAGTCCCAATCCTATAAGCAGTTCTATCTCTTACTAATTTTTGATCACGTTGAATAATTAGTCCTTTATTGAATTTTTTTATATGATTCTCTAACTCTTCGTTACGTTTTTTGTACAGAGGGTCCTCCTGAAATGCCTCCAGCGATCCACTCACTGAATCAATCTCCTTTTCTACTAACTCAAGATCACCCCCATCCAGTTCACTCATTAAGGTGAGACACACCTGGGCACATGTTTCAAAATTAGATTCCCATTTGTTCTTGAACTCCTGTGGAATATTGCTTCTATGGGGAAACACTTGAAAGCGCAACCACATAGGTGCAAAATGATCATCCAAATATCTTTTGTTGTATTTATTTCTTTTCATACAACTTAGTTAGCTTTCTAAAGCCTTCATTTATCAGCTGCTGGGCTTCTCTGTCACCACGCGACTGTGAACAGTCCTTCTCCACCTGCGACACCAATGCATCCCAGCGCAACATCCCCAACACTAAAGAAATCCACCAAAAATGTGAACACCAGACTGAGGCCCAGGGACTAAATCCCAATTAGCCCACAAATTAGCCCACAAAAGTTGGGTATTGCCTCCTACGGGCAGTAATCTGGTCACAATAGTGAAATATTAGTTGCGATAGAGACCTCTGAACTGCTTCCTTATTGGCTCACCTTATGACCCCGGCGCACGTGCGACGCAGGTCATCAGAGGGCGCCAATAAGGAAGCAGTTCAGAGGTCTCTGCCGGACACTGATAGTAACGTGGCTGAAGATGTCCTGCTGTGCCTGTATTACAATGACGCGTGTCTGATGAAGGGACAGAAGAGGCGCATGCATAAGCGATGTTATTAGGACCTACTGCTATGCCTCCTGGGGAGTTAACAACGATCATGCTGCTGCTGGAGCCGCTTGGGCGACAAGCCGGCAGATACCCACAGGCATTGCAGATGATTGCAGCGGCTGCTGCTATGCCACCCATGGAGTTCTACACGCTGATCCCACAGCTGCCGCTCGGGGGACAAGACAATGGACACCGGCATACAGATCATTGCAGCGGCTGCTGCTATGCTGGAACACCTCCGGATAACTCTGCTGCCACGGACCTCATCATTATGGGTGAGCTCTCAGTTTAATAGTAACGGTTAATTAGTGTAGCTAGGTTGGGGGTGGTTTGTGAAGTGTAGTGTAGTGTAGCTGGGTGGGGGGTACATCAGTGGTTAGTGAAGTATAGTGTAGCTGGGGGTGAGGTATCAGTTGTTAGGGTAGTTGGTGGGGGCAGAAGTGGTTAGTGTAGCTGGGCAGTATAACTTAGATAGAAACATGTTAGGGGGAGGTTAAAGGTCTATAGGAGACTCCTGGACCATGGATGCACCTAGATTTAGTATTTTTTTATTTTTTCCTGGTTTGTGCCCTCTAAATCTAGGTGCGTCTTATAGCGTCATTTTTCTCTAGGATAGATCATAATGGTACATGCTAGGCTGGCTTCAGCATGTAGTGTTGGTGGTGGACCAGCGGTTAAGAGAGCTGACTACCAAGCACTCAGACCTGGGTTCAATTCCCGGCCAAGACCTGGGTTCAATTCCCAGCCAAGGTATGTAAGCTGGCTTTTAAAAGCCTACAAATCTTTAAGCAAGCTCATTTTTCTCTAGGATATATCATAATGGTACATGTTAGGCTGCTTTCAGCATGTAGTGTTGGTGGTGGACCAGCAGTTAAGAGAGCTGACTATCCACCACTCAGACCTGGGTTCCATTCCCGGCCAAGACCTGGGTTCCATTCCCGGCCAAGGTATATAAGCTAGCTTTTAAAAGCCTACACATCTTTAAGCAAGCTCATTTTTCTCTAGGATAGATCATAATGGTACATGCTAGGCCGCCTTCAGCATGTAGTGTTGGTGGTGGACCAGCGGTTAAGAGAGCTGACTACCAAGCACTCAGACCTGGGTTCAACACCTGGCCAGGGTATATAAGCTGGCTTTTGAAATTCTACAATTCCCTGGAAGATGAGATCCTCCTCCCTCCGGGAGTGAGGGAGGAGGGAAGGAAAGTAATAACAATTAGCTAGGAACAAGCCTATAAGAGCCTAACTAAACTCTCCCTAGCAGAGTCTGTCAGCAGCTGTCCCTTAACTAATTAGTGCAGGCAGACTAGTGAGTAAAACGGCACAAGGACCTTGCCTTTTATATGGGGGGGGGGGGGGGGGCTCCAGGAGTGAGTGCAGTCTGATTGGCAACAATGTGCCTGCTGACTGTGATGTAGAGGGTCAAAGTTCTGCTCAATAGAGCATTATGGGGCGAATCGACTTCTGGAAAAGTTTGCCTGCTCTTGGCAACCACCGAAGTTCGCCGGCGAACCGTTTGCGACATCTCTAATTGTGATAAAGTTCATTATTTTCTGTAATGTACTGATAAACTTTAGATTCATTACACACAACTGAAGTAGTTCAAGCCTTTTATTGTTTTAATATTGATGATTTAGGCATACAGCTCATGAAAACCCAAAATTCCTATCTCAAAAAATGTGCATATTTCATCCAACCAATAAAAGAAAAGTGTTTTTAAAACAAAAAAAGTCAACCTTCAAATAATTATGTTCAGTTATGCACCCAATACTTGGTCGGGAATCCTTTTGCAGAAATGACTGCTTCAATGCGGCGTGGCATGGACACAATCAGCCTGTGGGACTGCTCAGGTGTTATGGAGATCCAGGATGCTTCGATAGCGGCCTTAAGCTCATCCAGAGTGTTGGGTCTTGCGTCTCTCAACTTTCTCTTCACAGTATCCCACAGATTCTCTATGGGGTTCAGGTCAGGAGAGTTGGCAGGCCAATTGAGCACAGTAATACCATGGTCAGTAAACCATTTACCAGTGGTTTTGGCACTGTGAGCAGGTGCCAGGTCGTGCTGAAAAATGAAATCTTCATCTCCATAAAGCTTTTCAGCAAATGGAAGCATGCAGTGCTCCAAAATCTCCTGATAGCTAGCTGCATTGACCCTGCCCTTGATAAAACACAGTGGACCAACACCAGCAGTTGACATGGCACCCCAGACCATCACTGACTGTGGGTACTTGACAGTGGACTTCAGGCATTTTGGCATTTCCCTCTCCCCAGTCTTCCCCCAGACTATGGCAACTTGATTTCTGAATGACATGCAAAAGTTGCTTTCATCTGAAAAAAGTACTTTGGACCACTGAGCAACAGTCCAGTGCTGCTTCTCTGTAGCCCAGGTCAGGCGCCTCTGCCGCTGTTTCTGGTTCAAAAGTGGCTTGACCTGGGGAATGCGGCACTTGTAGCCCATTTCCTGCTCACGCCTGTACACAGTGGCTCTGGATGTTTCTACTCCAGACCCAGTCCACTGCTTCCGCAGGTCCCCCAAGGTCTGGAATCGGTCCTTCTCCACAATCTTCCTCAGGGTCCGGTCACCTCTTCTTGTTGTGCAGTGTTTTCTGCCACACTTTTCCTTCCCACAGACTTCCCACTGATGTGCCTTGATACAGCACTCTGGGAACAGCTTACTCATTCAGAAATGTATTTCCGTGTCTTACCCTCTTGCATGAGGGTGTCAATGATGGCCTTCTGGACAGCAGTCAGGTCGGCAGTCTTACCCAGGATTGCGGTTTTGAGTAATGAACCAGGCTGGGAGTTTTTAAAAGCCTCAGGAATCTTTTGCAGGTGTTTAGAGTTAATTAGTTGATTCAGATGATTAGGTTAATAGCTCGTTTAGAGAACCTTTTCATGATATGCTAATTTTTTGAGAACGGAATTTTGGGTTTTCATGAGCTGTATGCCAAAATCATCAATATTAAAACAATAAAAGGTTTGAACTACTTCAGTTGTGTGTAATGAATCTAAAATATATGAAAGTCTAATGTTTATCAGTACATTACAGAAAATAATGAAATTTATCACGATATGCTAATTTTTTGAAAAGGACCTGTAATACCTGAAATTCCAGTTTACACATTACACAGATGGCAGCGATAGCCTACCTCAAAAAATGTATTTTAAAATGGCCCTAATTCTTCATATAAATTAACGTCTCACCCAATAACTTAGGGTGCGTACAGAGATGCGACTATAGTCGTTTAAAACGATCGTTACCGACGGCATTGCCCGACGATCGTTCGTAAAAAGTGCACGAACGATCATTATAACGACCGACCAACGAGATATGTCGTTGGTAAAGAACGATCCATTCTGCCAGATCTTTTCCAACGACCATCGTTCAAAAAGTAATGTCTGTACAACGATCGGTCGTTGATCGTTCGTTCTCAAAGCTTTGCACATGCTCAAACAGTTCTTTTTGACACTTGTGTTTGAAATCAGTTTATACATCATGTTGCGCACGCAACGCTCGTTCCAAGATCGTTCGTACACGAACGATGTTCAAAGTAGCCTTTCTTCAAACGATCATCGGCCGATACCTCCTTTAACATCGTTCGTCGTTCAGAACGAACGATCGTTATCGTATGTCTGTACGTACCCTAACTCTATCAGGTTTGAGGCTTGTGCAATTACCAGTGCAAGAGTGGCAGCAATTAAATATTCCCTTTGAAAATAGGTGAATTTTGATTGGCTTTTGTAGGCTCCACCCACTTTTCTGAATATTAATCCCAGTCACCAACTGTGCAAAGTTTGAGAACTCTACCATTAACAGTGTAAGAACGGCTGCAGTTTACATTTTCACAGTGAAATTTGTATTTGTCTCCGCCCACTTTTTGGTTATGGGAATTAAAAGTATCCTATATGTTATTCCACGTAATGTACCATGTGTGTGCCAAATTTCACTCAAATCCTTTCAGCCATTGTTGTGTGATTGAGTAACAAACATACAAACATTCGCATTTATAATATTAGTGAGATACACTGTATAATCACAGTCTGCTTAAAGGGACTCCGAGCAGTGCAGAAACTATGGAAAGATGCATATCATTTTAAAGCTCTCTTTCTCCTCTTTCCAATGATATATAAACTGCCGCCCTTTTCTTTTCAGTTTTCGCTATTTTCGCGATCAAAATTGCAGCGGCCGCGATTTTGATCGCGAAAATAGAGAAAACTAAAATGCGTAGGGTGGCGGTTTAGGTGTCGCCAGAAAGAGGAGAAAGAGAGCTTTAAAATGATATCCATCTTTCCATAGTTACATTGTATTACACAGGGCGACTTTTTCTCAAAGTCAGCAGCTCCATTCAGCAGAAAAAGTCGCCCTGTGTAATACAATGTAACTATGGAAAGATGGATATCATTTTAAAGTTCTCTTTCTCCTCTTTCTGGCGACACCTAAACCACCGCCCTACGCCTTTTAGTTTTCACTATTTTCGCAATCGAAATCGCCGCCGCGGCAATTTCGATCGCGAAAATGGCAAAAACTAAAAGGCATAGGGTGGCGGTTTATATATATTTGGAAAGAGGAGAAAGAGAGCTTTAAAATGATATGCATCTTTCCATAGTTTTTGCACTTCTCGGTGTCCCTTTAAACTAACATCACACAAGTAATTCCTTTTTTTGCTGTTTTTATTCAACACACCATGTAAACATTCATAGTGCAGGTGGAAAAAGTATGTAAACTCCTAGATTAATGACATCTCCACCTCATCCCGATTGAGATGTTGTGGCATGACCTAAGGAAAGTGATTTACAGCAGACAGCCCAAGAATATTCCTGAACTGAAACCGTTCTGTAAAGAGGAATGGTCATAAATTACAACTGACCGTTGTGCACAGTTTGGCTGAAGTTATTGCTGCCAAAGGAGGTTCAACCAGTTATTACTAGAGATGTGGCGAACGGTTCCCGAACCGTTCGCCGGCGAACATCTCTAATTCCATGGGCCTCTTACTACTTCCGGGTCGCAATGACCCGGAGTAGTACGCCTGCGCTGCCCGGCGGAGCGCGTCCCAGATCGCGCTCCCGTTGCCGGGCACTCTCTGCGCATGTGCGTGACGTCACTCATGACATCACGCACATGCGCAGAGAGTGCCCGGCAACGGGAGCGCGATCTAGGACGCGCTCCGCCGGGCAGCGCAGGCATACTACTCCGGGTCATTGCGACCCGGAAGTAGTAAGAGGCCCAGAGAGGTTCGCCAGGCGAACTGTTCGGCCCAACACTAGTTATTACATCCAATGGTTCATATAATGATTCCACCTGCACAGTGAATGTTTACATGGTGTGTTCAATAAAAAAAAAAGTGTAAATATTTAGTTATTTGTGTGGTATTAGTTTAAGCAGACTGTAATTTTCTATTGTTGTGACTTAGATGACGATCAGATCACATTTTAACACACGCACGCACGCACACGCACACACGCACACACGTGTTTCTTCTTACTCTTATCTTTGACATGTAAGGTTGGCATAAACGCACTAGTTTCTAGAACATGACTTCTTATTTTTCTTCTTGTCTTTGGCATGTAAATTAGGACTGTGTTATGCATAGTGATGGGCCGAACCTCCGATTTTAGGTTCGCGGACCGGGTTCGCGAACTTCCGCGGATGGTTCGGTTCGCGAAAAAGTTCGCGAACCGCCATAGACTTCAATGGGGAGGCGAACTTTGAAAACTAGAAAAAATTATGCTGGCCGCAAAAGTGATGGAAAAGATGTTTCAAGGGGTCTAACACCTGGAGGGGGGCATGGAGGAGTGGGATACACACCAAAAGTCCCGGGGAAAAATCTGGATTGAATGCAAAGCAGCGTTTTAAGGGCAGAAATCACATTGAATGCTAAATTGCAGGCCTAACATGCTTTAAAACATCTTGCATGTGTATACATCAATCAGGGATTGTAACTAGAGTACTGCTTCACACTGACACACCAAACTCACTGTGTAACGCACCGCAAACAGCTCTTTGTGTAGTGACGGCCATGCTGGACTACTGCGCAACATGTCGAGATTGCTCTTCCTCACTCAGTGATGTCAGGTAATGTGTGACTTTCTTCTCAACTTTCCATGGCATTGTTAAAAAGCTTACGTTTTGTTTTTAAATTACATTTTCTACTTGCTGTGTACTTGTTCAGTACCGCTACAATGAGAATCCTGTGGAGGCGGGCAAGTCTGCCATTGTGACTCCGGGTAATGGCCGGGGAATGAGGGTTTGAATCCAGTGTGGAGCCTGAGAAACAGCTACCACTACACATCCAAGGAGGGCAGCAGGCATGCACGCCCGCCCGCCCCGAGGTAGTGACCAAAAATAACAATACAGGAGGAGGACTTTCGAGGCCCTGCTGTGTATTTGAAATTAATTAACTTTAAATCCTTTAATGAGAACCAGTTATGGCGAGCAATTATTATATGGTTGGCAGTCCAAAAGATCTAATTTCACGAGAATCATATGGAGGCGGGCAAGCTTGCCATTGTGACCCCGGGTAATGGCCGGGGAATGGGGGTTTGAATCCGGGGTGGAGCCTGAGCAATGGCTACCACTACACATCCAAGGAGGGCAGCAGGCAGGCATGGCCGCCCCGAGGTAGTGACCAAAAATAACAATACAGGAGGTCTATCAAGGGCTTGCTGTATTTGAAATGAATGTACTTTAAATCCTTTAACGAGAACCAGTTATGGCGGGCAAAGATGACACCACATTCCTTTCACGAGAATCATATGGAGGCAGGCAAGTCTGCCATTTGTGACCCCGGGTAATGGCCGGGGAATGAGGGATGGGATCCGGTGTGGAGCCTGAGAAACGGCTACCACTACACATCCAAGGAGGGCAGCAGGGAGGCATGGCCGCCCCGAGGTAGTGACCAAAAATAACAATACAGGAGGACTATCGAGGGCTTGCTGTATTTGAAATGAATGTACTTTAAATCCTTTAACGAGAACCAGTTATGGCGGGCAAAGATGACACCACATTCCTTTCACGAGAATCATATGGAGGCGGGCAAGTCTGCCATTTGTGACCCCGGGTAATGGCCGGGGAATGAGGGATGGAATCCGGTGTCGAGCCTGAGCAATGGCTACCACTACACATCCAAGGAGGGCAGCAGGCAGGCATGGCCGCCCCGAGGTAGTGACCAAAAATAACAATACAGGACTCAGGAGGACTTTTTGAGGCCCTAATTGTAATGAATCAACTTTAAATCCTTTAACGGGAATCCGTTATGGAGGGCAAGTCTGCCATCCATTCAAGTGCAAGTTATGCACTGACTGCCAGGTATAATACAATGTGCAGTCACAGATGCAGTGAAAGATATGCAGTGACTGCAAACAGCCGTTTGTGTAGTGACGGCCATGCTGGACTGGTGCGCACCATGACGAGAGTGCAGGTGATGGTGGCTTTTCAGCCCATATGGTCGCCCGGCTGATGTAGCTCAATGACGGAACAGCGACTGTCCAGCTGATCAAATTTGGTCTGACCACAATGAAACAACGACCTTATTATCTTTGGTGTGCCACCCCCACCCGAGACACTCATATAGCCGGCGGTCATTGCTTCATTGTGATACGCAAGCCCCTTCACCGCGGCAAGGTAATAATCACGAAGGGGGATGGGCACATGTACATGCCTTTTGTTTTTTTGTTGCAGCCGCCTGCAGTGCAGCCACAAAAATTAGGCAGGCATGTGCACTCCCCAGAAAAATTAGTATAAGACCGCCTGAAATGCCCACACAACTTCCTGGTCTGCTTCAGGACGTCCTCTAAGCCTGGGTACTTTGAGACAAATCTTTGCACGACCAGATTCAGCACATGTGCCAAGCAGGGTACATGTGTCAGCTTTCCCAAATTCAAAGCGGAAAGGAGATTGCTGCCGTTGTTACACACCACGTTGCCGGTCACCAGCTGGTGCGGGGTCAGCCATTGCTCCACCTGTTTGTTAAGAGCAGCCAGGAGAGCTGGTCCAGTGTGACTCTCTGCTTTGAGGCAAGACATGTCTAAAATTGCGTGACACCGTCGTACCTGGCATGCAGCGTAGGCTCTGGGGAGATGGGGCTGTGTAGCTGGAGAGGAAGAGGCGATGGCAGCCCCGTTAGAGTTCAACTGCAACTCAGTCGAGGAGGAGGAGGTTGACAGCGAAGAGGATGTAGCTGGAGGAGAAGGAGAGGAGGTGGCAGGAGGCCTGCCTGCAAGCCGTGGAGGTGTCACAAGTCGGTCCGCTGAACAGCCACGTACTCCCTGCTTGCTGCCATCGGTCACCAGGTTGACCCAATGGGCTGTGTACGTAATGTAGCGGCCCTGCCCGTGCTTGGCAGACCAGGCATCCATGGTCAGGTGGACCCTTGACCCAACGCTCTTCGCAATAGATGACACCACTTGCCTCTGAACTGCACGGTACAGTTTGGGTATGGCCCTTCGTGAAAAATAAGTGCGGCCTGGTATCTTCCACTGCGGTGTCCCAATGGCCACAAATTTACGGAAAGCCTCTGACTCCACCAGCTTGTATGGTAATAGCTGGCGAGCTAATAGTTCCGCCACACCAGCTGTCAAACGCCGGGCAAGAGGGTGACTGGCCGAAATTGGCTACTGCTGTGGGCAGAGGAGCAGGAACCGCTTAAGGGCAGTGGCGGTGTGAAGGAGGGTGGCTGTGAAGGTTCAAGGGAGAAAGCGGATGAAGACTATGCACCTGAAGGAGGAAGAGGAGGAGGGTGGTGGCTTGTCTTTTGAGGGGTGCTGCTTTTCCTCAGGTGTTCTTCCCATAGCTGTTTGTGTCTTTTCTCCAGGTGCCTTCGTAAGGCTCTTGTCCCTACGTGAGTGTTGGCCTTTCCACGGCTCAATTTTTGGAGGCAGAGAAAACAGATGGCTTTGCTCCTATCTGAGGCACACACGTTAAAATATTTCCAAACTGCTGAGCCCCCCTGGGGTGATGGCACTACGGTGGCATCAACAACTGACCTTGAAGGGCATGTTGGCTGGCTGGCCATAGCTGGCGATACATGGCGCCGGCCACTTCCCCCAGCTGTTTCTGAGGACGCGCTCCCTCTGCTTCTATCATGGAGTCGTCTCCTCCTACTCCTCTCTGGCTCCCCCTCTGAACTGTCCCCCTGGTCATCTCCTCTATTGGGAACATTCGTGGCATCCGTATAATCGTCATCCTAATCCTCCTACCCAGCTTCGCTTTCCTCAGACAACTCCACAACTGCACCAACTTCAGGTGGTTCATCATCCTCCTCCTCACACGTTACGTCCATACTATCGCCACCTAACTCAGACAAATGAGGTGGTGTACCTGCGCCTTCTTCTTCTTGTTGCAGTAATGGCTGTGAATCGGTGATTTCACCACCACCACCAAATAACTCCTGCGAAGTGTCAAATGCAGCGGATGTGGTGCTTGTTGTAGCGCTGGTGGCTGCGGGAGATGAGGTGTTCTGTGTTAAATACTCAAGCACGTCCTCACAATTTTGGGAAGTGATGGCACGTGCCTTCTTCTGAGCACTGTACTTTGGGCCAGGTCCGCACGAAATCACAGCAACACCACCTTGCACAGACCTGCCAGTGCCAGGTGGCCTTCCTCTGGGTCTGCCTCTACCTCTTCCTCTACCTGGTTTGTCCATTTTGTCCATCTCGGGGGGAAGCTAGGTAAACACAGTGAGGTGAGTTCACTGAACACAAAAGGTAGTTATATGCAGAGAGGTGAGTTCACTCAACCCAAAGGTAGTTATATATGTAGTGAGGTGAGTTCACTCAACACAAAGGTAGTTATATGCAGTGAGGTGAGTTCACTCAACACAAAAGGTAGTTATATGCAGAGAGGTGAGTTCACGCAACACAAAAGGTAGATATGCAGTGAGGTGAGTTCACTGAACACAAACGGTAGTTATATGCAGAGAGGTGAGTTCACTCAACACAAAGGTAGTTATATGCACCCAGAAGTCAGAGGTTCCATGCTTCTCAGAATGTATGAGCACCCCTGTTTCTTGAACATGCTATCTTCTTCTGCATGTCAGGTTGGTAGGAGTGCATCTGTTTCTTGAACATGTCATTGCTGTCCTTCTTCTTCATCTTCTTCTTCCTCTTCCTCTTCTTCTTCTTCTTCTTGTTCTTCCTCTTCCATGAGTGCACTCTGAAAATAAAATATAAAACATTGTCAAAAACAAAACACAAATTGAACACTTTAATATGTTTTTGTGCAAGTAAAATGGTAAAACGTCAGGAACTGGACTTCCGGAATTTGCAAGGTATGTCCTCAAACCACTGCACAGCTCCCCCTCTTCTTATTAGTTACCCACTGATTCAAGGTGTAACTTTTGGTTCTTCCAGACAGATTCTTATTCATGTTATAGAAACTGGATGGGTGCTGCCAGTTTAGATCTTCCTGACTGATATTGTTTGCTAGGTTGGCTAGCTCCATTTGAGGATATGCTGAATAATTTAGAGCCACTATGTGCATAACAAGGTCATTATAGTATTTGTCGTCTGTTTGTTACAGTCTATAAATAGGGATGGTGGCCTGAGTCTGGGTGCTGGTCTAGGTGCTGGTTTTGGTGCTGGCCTAGGCAGTGCTGTGATAGCAGCATATGGCCTTGCAATCGCTGGGCAAGTTGTTGGCAGCAAGTGTGTGATCTTTTGCTGGTTGCCACTTGCCAGATTTCAATTCAGCATGTATGTTCACAGGCTGGTTAGTGAGATCAACAGTGGATGTGACATCCTTTGTACTTTTACTCTCTTCAATTTCATGCAGAAATGCTGGATCTCACATCTTGTACCACAACTTGTATCACATTAGATGCAGCAGTTTTCAGATGGGGTTCAGAGCTGATCACTGTAGATGTTGCTGTAGACAAAAAAATCTTTTAGAGGCTCGGGAACAATAAAAGATGGAAGTTGGACCTTGAGTGAATCTGACACGTTAGGAGTAGAAGTAGAGAGTTGCTGAACTACATTTGTCGTCTCAGAGCAAGCAGACTGTTTAACACAATTTTGACAGCAGCAGCTGGAGTAGTTAGTGGCAGCAGAGTAACCCATGGACCCTAGTGGTGGGAACACAGCAGGACTAGAATAAACATTTGACAGCAGCAGTGGTAGGAGGAATTTGTGGCAGCAGAGTGTATGTGTGGACTAGTGTAGACCCTGGCGGTGGGAACACAGCATGAATAAAATGAAACAAAAAACAAGAGGTTCCAGGCAGCAGTCGTAAAGCCACAGCTGGGGCCTCGAACAACTCAGACAGCACAATTTTCAACCCGGACACCCCAGATTGAATGCCATAAATTTATTATATGGCAGCAGTTGATGGCAGCAGGGTAGGTTGTGGAACCTGGCAGTGGGACCACAACAATAACCAAAGAAAATTCTGACACCAGGAGGTTCCAGGCTTTCTACGGTCACATGACCATTCTCCCGGCTCGCTGTGGTCACATGACACTGCTCCAGGCTTACTGTGGTCACATGACAGTCCTTCAGATTCACTGCGGTCACATGACAGTCCTTCAGATTCTCTGTGGTCACATGACAGTGCTCCAGGCTCGCTCCAGTCACATGGCAGTGTTCTAGGCTCACTGTGGTCACATGACAGTCCTCCAGGCTCTCTGCAGTCACGACAGTGCTCCAAGCTCACTGCGGTCACATGACAATGTTCCAGGATCATTGCGGTCATATGACAATGTTCCAGGCTCATTGCAGTCATATGACAATGTTCCAGGCTCATTGTGATCCCATGACAATGTTCCATGCGCATTGCGGTCACATGAGAGTGCTCCAGGCTAACTGCGTTCACATGACATTTCTTTAGGTCAAAAGTAGTGGGTCTGCGTATGTGCGGGAGAGCCTACGCTTAGGTAAAGTCAGTATTCTTTTTAAAAATGTGTTAAACCAGTCACTGTGACTCAGTGCAGCTCTCTACAAAGAGACTCAAGTTATATAGTTTCCTTCTGTCTATACACTTATAGTCTAAAGATTCCCTCTCCTTCTGAGTAGATCACAACATTTTCTCACCTTCTGACATCTGCGGACAAAAAGGTTTTGGAAGCTGAACTACAGAAAGACATCAGCAAAATTGAGATTCTCTCCCTGCAGCAATTTGATACAGAGATGTCATTCCAGAGAAAAATTTGGTAAGTGCAATCTTTTGGAATTCAAATATTCTAACTTGCCAAAGAGCTTGCTGTGCATAGATCCAAACCGATAGCCAGATGACTCCGTCTGCATGAGATTGTGCCAGGTTATAAAACATTAGATCTCCTAACATGTCAGACCAAAATATCTCACAAGGGTTTTGAACAGAGTGCCCAGAGAACTCTTGGTGACCCAGAGTCACTAGGACAGTATAAGGGGCTAAAAGAGATCGAAAAACACTCCTATAAATAAATAAATAAATAGTGCTAAATATAATTGGAGGCTGTCATTGAGGTTGTATCACTAAAATACAGTAAAATTGCCTTGTGCAGATAAACTGCACTACATGCGTAATGCATGTTATAGTTTCCTTTTCCCCTCCCTGGGATATAAATGGTGTACCCACATGGACTGAACCGCAAGAATGCTCAAATACATCCTCACTCTTCACAGGAAAGGGATACGTACTACTTAAAGGGAGACTACAAGTCTAGCATAAGTGCATAGCATGTAATTCCCAAACTATAGTTATCCTACCTACCTTTGTCCTAAAAGAGCTGTCCTCTTTATGGAAATTTAAATCCCCCCCCCCCCCCTTGTCACAGTAGCTAGTAATGGAAAAAAACATTTTACATAAATACGTAAAATAAAAATTACATCATTTAATAGTTGGATAAGAAGGCTTTTCAGTCAGAAAAATACCATTACAATTGCTGTAATTTGCAAATACCGTCTTTCCCCGAAAATAAGACACTGTCTTATATTAATTTTTGCTCTAAAAGATGTGCTAGGGCTTATTTTCAGGGATGTCTTATATTTCTATCAGGAATGTCTCTCGGTAGAACATTTCCTGTTTCTTTGTACTGTGATGTTCATGGATTTGAAAGTATGCTTCTGTACTGATCAGGCACCTGCCCTGTCTTCCCTGCACACAGCTGATAACCTTGCTGTGTGCTGGGATGACAGGATCAGTGATCGACTGGCACTGCACCACTGTGTCCCCACTCACTGGCTGCCTCTTCCTCCTCTCTAACTTCCGCTAGGGCTTATTTTTGGGGTAGGGCTTATATTTCAAGCATGCTTAAAATTCCAGCTAGGGCTTATTTTCAGGGTAGGTCTTATTTTCAGGGAAAGAGGGTAGAGAGGCTCTGTGCTACAAATGATCTTTGAACTTAACGTGGACATACATCAGGCAATTTTGTGGGCCGATCAAAAATCAGTGCCGCAACATGTCTGCCCGATCAATGTTTTGATTATTTCAGGCTGAAATCTGTCAAGAGGATTGATCAGACCTGTTGAAAAATCTCTGTCACATATGCTCCAATTGGGTGCGCAGTGGTAACGGCATTCAATCGATGTTTCCAACAGACTTCTTGCCAGCCCAAAGTGTAAAGTCCCCCCATGCCTGTGAACAGTGTTTTAAAATCTCACTTGTCCTTCATCACAATTCCTCTGCTGTCAGCGTGGGGTCCGCCTTTACAACAAGTGCCTATACCATGTGGCCTGTAGAGATGTAGCGAACATCAGATTTTGGGTTCGCGAACTGCGAACATGAATTTCCTCAAAAGTTTGCAAACCGGCTGTTCGCTGAGGGCTCCATAGACTTATATGGCAGGCAAACAGCCGCTGACTTTAGCAGTTAATAGCAAAGCCCCCTTACATGCTAGAAATACCAACTTTGCAGGGTATGTGAATAGGGACAGTGGGTACAAGAGGAAAACGTTTTTCAAAAAGACCTTATAGTTTTTGAGAAAATCGATTTTAAAGTTTCATAGGAAAAAAGTATACATTTAAATGCATTAAATGACAGATAATGTAGCAAACCTAATGGTAGTGTAAATGTACATATATCAAAGAGAGCAAGGAAGGAATTTCATGATTGGGTTTCCATAGAAACCCCTCCAGAGCCGCAACGCTTTGGCCAGGGATCGCTATACAGCCGCAATATGGCTGTAGAGAGATCCCCGGCAAATGTTCCTATTTTTTTGAAACTTTTTTGTTTTATGTTCAGAGTAGTAAATTTAAAATTGTGGGGTCCCCACTCTCAAGCCTCTTTAACCCCTTGTCCCCCATGCAGGCTGGGATAGCCAGAATGCGGAGCCCCGGACAACTGGGGCTTTGCACCCTGCGCTATACCAGCCCACATGGACCATGGTATGGGGGGAGGGCCCTGGGGGAGAGGGGCGGCCAAGCCTCCCTCTCTCCCTCGGAGCCCTTGTCCAATCCATGCACAAGGGGCTATTCCCCACCTCCGGTGCCTGGGGGGAGAGATTCATGGTGGCATCTGGGAATCCCCTTTAAGAAGGGGACCCCCAGATACCCACTCCCTCCCAGGAGAAAGGCGTATAGGGGTACAAAGTACCCCATACACATTTCCACAAAGGGTTAAATTTAATAAAAATACAAGAACGAAAAAAGTCCTTTATTAATCTTAATTAACCAGAAATACAGGGTGGGCCATTTATATGGATACACCTTAATATGGCCATTTATATGGATACACCATTTTATGTGAATGGTGAAATTAACAAACAAAACCACCGCTATTGGTCTGACACTAACCCACATTGGATAGATCCCTCCAAGACTGTTGAAACAAAAAAATTGATGGTATGGTGTGGTATATGTGGTGTATCCATAGATAAGGTGTATCCATATAAAAGGCCCACCCTGTACTTACCTGTACCTTTAAAAAAAGTTCCCACACCAATATCCTTGGAAAAGGTCCCACGCCAATATCCTCTATCTCGCGACCTTCTTCTTGTTACATTGATTGATCTCTGTGCACCTGATGCCACACACCACACACAGATGCGTCTCCCTCTGTGGCTTTCTGCTCTCCTCCCCGCACACTGCAAATATCCCCCTTACCTACACTGGCACCTTGGAGCACCCTGATAGGTGCTATGGGTGCTTTAGGATGCCAGTGTAGGTGGGGGTGATAGGTGCAGTTTGTGGGGAAGACAGCGGAAAGCCATAGAGGGAGATGCAGCTCTAGCTACACTTAGTATAGCAGAGCTGTGCGCGGCGGTGTTGTCGGGTACGCAGAGATCTTCAATCAAGTAACAAAAGGTTGCAAGATAGAGGATATTGGCGTGGGACCTTTTCCAAGGCTTTTGATGTGGGAACTTTTTTTTTTTAAAGGTGCAGGTAATTATTTCTGGTTAATTAACCTATTTTGGTTCCTGGACGTAGAAACTACGTCCAGGAACCATGCGCGCTACCGCCCCGCGGTTCGTTAGCCAAGCAATCAGTGAATCGGGCTATTGTGCCCGATCACTGATTCCTCTCCCCCGCTGAAAAAGCGAAAGCTTCTCTCGGAAGCTGCGGCTTTTCTGGCTGTTACCTCCCCCATGCGTCGCTCTAAGGGTGTGTTACGCTTAGAGTGACGTCATGTAAACAAACTCATGGCCGCCATCTTGTGGCCAAAAAGTAATACTACAACTAAAAGTAAAAAAAAATGAAAATCAACACACATTTACATTATAAACCTATTGTTTACTTCCCACCCTCCCAAAACTACCCAAATAAAATGTTTAATATAAAAAAAAAAACCATTACAATAAAAAAAACATGTAAATATTTACCTAAGGGTCTAAACTTTTTAAATATCAATGTAAAGATTAAATATTTCTATACTTTTTTTATTTTAAACTTGTAAATAGTGATAGATGCGAAACGGAAAAAATGCACCTTTATTTCCAAATAAAATATTGTCGCCATACATTGTGATAGGGACATAATTTTAACAGTGTAATAACCGGGACATATGGACAAATACAATACGTGAGTTTTAATTATGGAGGCATGTATTATTTTAAAACTATAATGGCTGAAAACTGAGAAATAATCAATTTCTTCCGTTTTTTTCTTATTCTTCCTGTTAAAATGCATTTACAGTAAAGTGGCTCTTAGCAAAATGTACCCCCCAAAGAAAGCCTAATTGGTGGCGGAAAAAACAAGATATAGATCAGTTCATTGTGATAAGTAGTGATAAAGTTATAGGCTAATGAATGGGAGGTGAACATTTCTCAAGTGAAAACGACAGAACGCGAATGGGTTAAGATTAATAAAGGACTTTTTTTTATTGTTGTGTATTTATTTCATTTAACCCTTTGTGGAAATGGGTAAGGGGTACTTTGTACCCCATACTCATTTCTCCTGGGAGGGGGCGGGTATCTGGGGGCCCCCTTTTTAAAGGGGACTCCCAGATGCCACCATGAATCCCCCCCCCTTCCCCCAGGGAGTAGTCTCCCCTACCTCCTTCTGGGGCACTGGTGGTGGGGAAGAGCCCCTTGTCCATGGATTAGACAAGGGCTCGGGAAGGGGGGGGGAGGCTTGTCCGCCCCTCTCCCCCGGAACCCCCCCATACCATGATTCATGTGGGCTGGTATAGCTCAGGGTGCAAAGCCCCACTCGGCTGGGGATCCGCATTCTGGCTATCCCAGCCTGCATGGGGACAAGGGGTTAAAGAGGCTCAGGAAGGGGGACCTCATGTAATTTTTTTTTTTAATTTACCACTCTAAACATTAAAAAAAAAGTTTTAAAAAAAAAGAAATAGCCTATTAAAAATAGTCATATTGTGGCTGTATAGCGATCCTTGGCCAAAGAGTTGCGGCTCCAGACGGGTTTCCAAGGGGTCCGTACGCACTGCATACGGAACCCCCTGGAAACCCCGTCATGAAATCCCTTGCTCTTTCTTTTGTTATATGTAGATTTACACTACCGTTAAGTTTGCCACGTTATGTCATTTACCACATTGAAATGTATATTATAAATTTTCCTCTTGTACCCACTGTCCATTTTCCCCTAACCTTGTAAATTTGGTGTTTCCAGCATGTAAGGGGGCTTTGCTATTACTCGCTAAAGTCGGCAGCCACTCGCTTGCCATTAAAGTCTATGGAAAAAAGGTGGACACGTTTTTTGTTTTTAAATTTTGTGCAACGTGAACGGCAAACCGGCCAATGTTTGCAGAATACTGCCTGCCGGCCAACTGTTCAGGCCATCTCTAGCGGCCTGTACCACATCGCACCAGGCCCGTAAGTGATGTCACAAACATGCCTGGTGCCACTCTGTACAGGCACTTGCAGTAAAGTCGGAAACGACTGTGAATGAAGAGGAGACCATTGGACATATGTCTTTTTTCAACCCAAATAACTATGCAACTATGTAACCATTCTTATGCTTGGGGGGGGGGGGGGGGGGCTGAGCCAGGCAGGTGGCGGAAGCACAAGGGCTATATTTGAATTCATGGGGAGATGTAACATAAACAGGTCAGCGGTGTATGCAAAGGCAACAGATCCCTCCCCTATCAGATTAAATCAGAGAGAGATCTGTTTCATGATCAACCTCCCTATACATTGACTGAAGCCTCGCACACCTGTATCATGCATGTCGCAAGTCAGGGGTTGGAACCAGCGGCAGCTCCAGCTTCAGATTTTTGGGGGGGCTCAAAAGGGGCACAATGGCTGGCCGGCGGGGCTCATGGGGGAAATTTGCGGCGGAAAAATGGGTATGGCCATGATGTCATGTGGGCGGGGCTAACTGTAATGTACTTGTACAAGCTAATGTAGTTACAAAAAAAAAAATGAAGTAAATACACATAATGACAGACAGCATTTCCCCATTAAATACACGTAATGACAGACAGCGTTTCCCCAGTAAATGCACGTAATGAGAGATAGCGTTTTCCCAGTAAATGCACGTAATGAGAGACAGCGTTTCCCCAGTAAATGCACGTAATGAGAGACAGCGTTTCATCAGTAAATGCACGTAATGAGAGACAGCGTTTCACCGCTAAATGCACGTAATGACAGACAGCCCTTCACCAGTAAATGCACATAATGAGAGACAGCGTTTCACCAGTAAATGCACATAAGAGACAGTGGTAGGCTGGGCGGAAGGACTCAGGCCTGGCTGGTGGTGGTGGGCCAGGGGGCCCAGGGCAGCTCAGGCCTGGCTGGTGGTGGTGGGCTTGGGACCCCAGGACAGCTCAGGCCTGGCTGGTGGTGGTGGGCAGGCACCCCAGGTCAGCTCAGGTCTGCCTGGTGGTGGGCTGGAGACCGCAGGCTCAGGCCTGGCTGGTGGTGGTGGGTGGGGGCCCCAAGGCAGCTCAGGTCTGCCTGGTGGTGGGCTGGGTTGGAGGCCCCAGGATCAGGCCTGGCTGGTGGTGGTGGGCTGAGGGCCCCAGGGCAGCTCAGGGCTGCTTGGTGGTGGGCTGGGCTTGGAGGCCCCAGGCTCAGGCCTGGCTGGTGGTGGTGGGTGGGGGCCCCAAGTCAGCTCAGGTCTGCTTGGTGGTGGGCTGGGTTGGAGGCCCCAGGCTCAGGCCTGGCTGGTAGTGGTGGGTGGGCGCCCCAGGTCAGCTCAGGTCTGCCTGGTGGTGGGCTGGATACCCCAGGCTCAGGCCTGGCTGGTGGTGGTGGGCTGGGGGTGCTCACATCAGCATCACATGTAAAAAAAACAAAAAAACATTCAAGCTGGCTTGGCTGCCCACTCCACGGTAACCCACCTTGAGTCCTGAGTCCTCCTGCTGCTGAGCAAGTGACTGAGCTGGCTGAATGAGTCCCCGGGCGGCAGAGGTGCTGCTGCTAACGGGCATGGGAGCGAAGCGGCAACCAAGCCTCAATCTCTGCTCTGAAGCTTGGGAGGGGCGGGCAGGCCAGGCCAGGTGAGACTGAGTGCACTGCACACTGTCTGCTGCGTGTCACGTGATGACGTCGTCACGTGACACAAATCCACAAGCGTTCCTTTGCGGGGCCGCTCTGTGCCTCAGCCTGGTTACGTGCCGTGCATACTGGCTGTCTGTATAATTACCCGGGGCGGGTTTCCTACTGGCAGCCATGCCAGCCCTCCTCCAGTCCTCCTCCAGTCCTCCTCCTCCTTCCTTCTGGACCGCAAGTACGGACTTGCGGCCCGCGGGGGAGCTTTAGGGGGGCTGACAAGTTGATAGCTGGGGCTGA